>NC_141054.1:54879019-54924019 GCF_041138505.1 Cibotium barometz
CGATTATCTCTTCTAGACATAATGAGTAGTAGAGGTTGTAGTCGAAGCCGAACCCATGAAGTAATTAGTCATGCGGCCTATCAAGCTAGTGGCAAGTCTAGCGTTCATTGGTTAAGTTGGTATTTCTCCCCCATGGTCTGATATCCCTTCCATTGATTCAGATCGGAGGAAGCGTCGCTGCTTGTTGAGTCTCAAGCCTTATACCACACTGAATCTCGTTCTTGAAGAGGGTCCCAAGACAAAGATGGGTTGATAAGAGCCTAGTTGGGTCGATGCAGTTTCCTCTAAATCTATCTTTAAAATGCACCCAGATCATACTATACATCACTGCATGCGATTTTAGGGCTAGGGAGATGTTTTAATTTTTGCTTATTTTAAAAAAAATAAAAGAAACTTGTCTAAAAGGGGTTTCAAACAGTCCTAAACACTTTGGAAAGAGTTGTGCATGCACTTTTTTCGGGCCGACCAGAGGGTTTTCTATAGTTGTCCCCCTTAACTACTATGAGAAATTGTACATTTTTTGGGTTTTGTATCAAGTGCGCCAAAATGACCACAGCAGCCTGAAACCTATAAAGGCAACTTTGTGCATGCACTTTTCAATCTATTTCTTTTTTTGCCCGCTAGCCCTTTACCTTTTCCCTTTTTTTCTCCTTTTTTTCTTCTTTCTGCTTTTGTTTACTTTTTTTACTATTTACTATTTACTTTTTACTTTTACAATTTTTGATTTTCGGTTTGTGGTTTATGTTTTTTGATTTCACCCGCAACTAACCGAAAAGGGGTGGCCATGGTTTTTGGATTTTTCCAAGATTCCCCTTTTGATTTACGCCTAAAGCCTGCACGCATTAAACATGGCCAGCCAAAAAACTTACAACTTGTGGCCCAAATTACACATGGTTTAAGTTAGATTAATCTATGTAATTAGTACTAATGCAAAAACACAAAAAACCTACAAAACACAGAAATTAATCTGGTTTGCAAATCCTACCTCAAATCATAATTTATAACCCAATTTCTCCATGTAAGGAGTCAAAATTAGGGTAAACCCTATGTCCTAAAACTAGTGTTAAGGTCCATTTCACTTAATTCATTAAATTTAAAGCCCTATTTACTGTTTCTTATGTGCAAAATTAAAAATAAATTGAAAACAAAAAATGCAAAAATTGACCAAAAAACTTGAATTACAGAAATCAAAGAACATACAGTTTTAGGACTAAAGAGAATGTGGGGGAGAGAGATAGCTTGAGATCCTTGCAAGAAAACACATACATAAAGGGAAATTACTCTCCTACAACAACATACAAAATGCTCAGTCTATAATGTGAACATGACTCTATGAGCTGGCGTTATAAACTATGTCATAACTCTAGTACTCCCAAAGTGGCTATCACACAGGCTATCATCCACTGGTGGCATATCAACCATAATCTCACCAACCATGCCAGTGGCATAAGTGCAGAAGCTCTCACCTAAGCGGGTCATCAATGTCCGCCTGCAGCAACACTAGTTGATCTCAATATCTCAACACTCCCCCTCGAGATCAAATCCACACACTGCAGTCCAAGTAAGCTACTAAACATGTGGAGCTTCTCTATGCCCAATGCCTTTGTGAAGATGTCAGCCACATGATCCTATGTGCTAGCATATACCAGATCTACATCACCTGCTAGAACCTTCTCCCTCACAAAGTGATAGTGCACCTCAATGTGCTTCGTTCTAGCATGGTATACTAGGGTACTAGCCAAATGTATGCTACTTATGTTGTCACGATAAATGATAACTGCCCTATTCACGGGCTCACCCATATCACCAAGTATTGAAACCAAGCTACCATAGCAATACCCTTGTACTCTATCTCTGTAGTCGATAAAGCAACTCTTGGCTCACAAGCTCTCAAAATAAATTGTGGCTATGTGGTGGGGCTATTCCCTAGAAATGGTGCCACTTATTGGAAGCCCTAGCATGCCATAGAAAGGACATAGGGAACAACCCGATGTCATGGGCTTTTTCCAACCACACATGGCAGCACAAAAAGCTCAACCGAGAAACCAGTTTGTCATGGCCTAGCACACAAAAGCACAATCGGGGTGCATGGGATTCTCGTAGGAGACAATGTTGCGACATAGCCACTGCACCCAAAATCTCCATTCCATTGTTGCCGCTATCGCTGGTGCACTTCAATTGAAGCTTGAACCTCCTTAGCACTCAATCTTACACAATCACTCTCTCACACACATGCAAGGAAGCGCACACACATAAGAGCTTGAACAAGAAAAAGGCAAGCAAGTAATAGTATAGGAGAGTAGAGAACAAGGACACTCTATTAGCTTATACATAAAAGAATGAGTGGTGAGAGTTACATGTTGCCTCTTATGTGTGGCTACTAGGGTTTACACTCTTGGTGGGCAGCCAAAGTTCAAAATTAGGTCCTCGGTCTTATTCGGCCACTCTATCTTGTGCAAACACCTATTCCACAAATAGTACTCTCTACCTAAGATCCTGTGATACACCTTTAATAGACAAGCGGCAAGCATACATGTAAAATATATAATACATGGCAAGTGAATTTTAGTCATTCTGGTACGTGTGGTCCAAAGGAGATGAAAATGATATGGTTGTTGAAATATACAAGTGAATAGGGTGTGTGCGGAAACAAGCCCTTAGTAGCAAGAGGCCGTAAAAGAGAAACTGTAAATGAGTGAGAAGCTGTAAAAAGGTGAGAGGTATCTACTGGGGGAGAGAATAAAGGGTAGCATGAGAAGATTTAGGATGTGTGGAGATATTCTGGGAAGAGGTGGAGAGAATCAAGCAAAAGAGGTGGAGTGAATCAAGGAGAGATCAGTGGGATTAGATGCTTGGATGTAAACTCTATAAATTGAGGTATTGGCCTAATGAGAATTTGTTGGTTTTTTACTTATCCATGCCTACATTAAGCTATCAGTTAATTGCTTACTAATCATCGTCTAATATCTTTGTTAATGATGTTGATTCTTGCATTTGATCCACCATAGCTCACACATTGCTACAAATTTAATATGGTATCAGAGACTAGCTTAGAATCCATCAAATTTATGAGCTCATTATCTTGCTAATCACCTAGTTAATTAGGATTAGAAAATAATCAAGTTTTTAGCTCTTTTTTTCAATAGCCTCTATACCCCCAGCTAGTGGAGTGGCTTGATCTCCCTCTTGCCATAACATTGGCCCAAACCTTTCAAGCCCCACCTAGCCAAGGCTCCCAC
This sequence comes from Cibotium barometz, assembly GCF_041138505.1. NCBI lineage: Eukaryota > Viridiplantae > Streptophyta > Polypodiopsida > Cyatheales > Cibotiaceae > Cibotium > Cibotium barometz. The sequence continues at coordinate 54,882,259 of NC_141054.1, forward strand.
ACACTAGCCTATCACTGGAATCGCCAAACCGCCATCTGGAGTTGCCAATTTTCGGTAAAAAGCCAGCGCTGATTTTTTAAAGGAAAAATGCAATTGTGGCTTCACTACTTGGAATTGGGAGCAATGGAGTTAGCCCAAAGTGTTTTTGGATGCTCTGAGCGTGCTAGTCGCTCACAATCTAGAAATTCTTCAAGGAAAAGTGAAATCAAGCTCTGCATCAAATCTGCACCAGTGACTTTGGTAAAACAGAGATTAAGCATTTAATGTTTGGTCAAATCTTGTGTTTCTTGGCTCAATCCTCTACAAGACTAACTGCTATTGATGGCTTTGGAAGGAGTTGAGCTCATTTGCACTCAAAGGCCCCAGATCTGGACTCCCCACATACTCTGTTTTTTCTACACACAAAACAGAGGATTATTTAGCTAATTAGTTATTAATCAGCACTAATCACTATATTTTGGTGCAATTGAGGGCTCAAATTAACGATTCGGTATCTGATACGGATCCCTAACTATAACTTCATATTGCAATTCAGAGATGGTTTGATACTCCAACCATTCAGTATAGATTTATTACCCTTTGCTTTATGTAATTTTTAGTGAATTTATGCTGCAATTCAGAGATGGTTTGATACTCCAACCATTCAGTACAGATTTATTACCCTTTGCTTTATGTAATTTCTAGTGAATTTATGCTGATAAATCTATTGTAATCATCACTTAAACACCATATTAAGTTGTAAAAGGGTAGACACTGCCCTTGAATCTTGAAATTGGATCAAGAGGTAAGACCCCCTTCACATCATCATGAGCACGGTACAAGAGATAGCCATATTTAATGGGGAGTAGTTTTATACATGGCAAACAAAAACCATGTATTTGCTCATGAGGAAAAATCTTTGGGGTCTAGTTGAGGGAAGAGATGAATGCCAGAGCTGAGTGGGAAAAATGAGTGGAAGAGCAAGAATGAGAAAGCATTAGGATGACTCATTGCACTCAGTTTAAATGATCATCACATCACAGGGATACAATGGGCAAAAGATGCATGGGATGAACTCAATAAATTATTTGGCACTCAAGCAAAAAATTCAAAGATAAATCTATTAATGCAATTCTACAAACTTGATATGAAGGAAAGTGAACCTTTAATCACACACTTGAACAAATACAAAAGCGTTAAGCAACAACTGGCAGCCATTGGCAAGAAGGTAGAAGATGATGAGGCACTAGCAGTGCTTCCGAAGAGTGTGGACAAAGGTGAATATGAAAACATTGTAGCAACCTTAAAGAATGTACCTGAATTGAAGTTGCACAAGATAGAAGGAGCTCTACTAGAGCAAGAGACCAAGGTCAAAGAGAAGAAATGGCTGGACTCAATAGCTAGAGAGGAGGATTCTTCACCCGAGAAGGATTCTCACTCACGAGAGGACGAGGACGAGGAAGAGGCATTCTTCACGCGAGAAGGATTCTCATATCACGAGGACGAGGAGGACGAGGAAGAGAGGCAGAGTAGGAGGAAGGACCTTCACTTGCCACAATTGTGGGAAGCCATGACACATGGCAAGAGACTGCTACAGCAAACCCAGTGGAAAAGGAATGACATCAGCAAACTTCATAGAGGCTCCTAAGGAAGTGGAGTCAGATCATCTTTTCTGAGAGAGAGAGAGAGAGAGAGAGAGAGAGAAACCCCACAACCCAATATAATCTACCCCAACGGAGTAAAACCGCCTCTGAGCCACCGATGATGTAGGCCATGTGGTAGATGTATGTGTGAGCACTTTAGTCAAGGTCACGGGCACTTGTAGTAGCCTTGGACACATAGAGAGTGTCAAGGACTATGAGTTTAGGGACTTGAGGCACTGGTCGCGGACTACTAAGTAAGAGGGAAACTTGGTATAGGGTCCAAGTGTGCTAGGATTATTCACTTGAGGGGATGTGTTGAAATATACAAGTGAATAGGGTGTGTGCGGTAACAAGCCATTAGCAAGAGGCTGTAAAAGAGAAACTATAAATGAGTGAGAAGCTCTAAAAAGGTGAGAGGTATCTAGTGGGAAGAGAATAAAGGGTAGCATGAGAAGATTTAGGATGTGTGGAGATATTCTGGGAAGAGGTGGAGAGAATCAAGCAAAAGAGGCAGAGTGAATCAAGGAGAGATCCATGGGATTAGATGCTTGGATGTAAACTCTATAAATTGAGGCATTGGCCTGATGAGAATTTGTTGGTTTTTGATTATCCATGCCTACATTAAGCTATCAGTTAATTGCTCACTAATCGCATCTTAATCATCGTCTAATCTCTTTGTTAATGATGTTGATTCTTGCATTTGATCCACCATAGCTCATCACATTGCTGCAAATTTAACAATGGTGACCAGCAAGGGTTAACAATATACATGGGAGAAACCATGACATGACCGTATAGGTCTATGGTCATAGTCGGTGCCACCATGCTGAGATATTGAGCTCAACTAGTATTGTGGACATTGATAGCCCACCTCAGTGATAGTTTTTACACCTATTCCACTGGTGGCTAGGTTAGAGATCATAAATGATATAATAGATTTATAATTTTGTACAAAGCTGTAATCTCTAGTTGGTAAGTTGTTGTGCAAGTAAAGATGTGTGACAGCTTGTCACAAATTGTGAGTGAGAGAAGATGGATAAGAATAATTTCTAGGCTTGGAAGTTCAAGATGACTAATTTCTCTACAGGAAAAGGATATTGGGAGTTCATCACATGTGACGAAAAGGACCCAGAGATTGCTTAATAAAATCCCACCCCACATGAGGCATATAAAGCATAGAATAAAAGATCCAAAAAAGTGTTGTACTGGTTTTCTCCCATTGTGAGACAAAATCTATGATTGTAAATATAGAGGATACATAAACACCTAAGGAGGCTTGGGACACCTTGTTGGAGATATACAATACAAACACTCAAGCTTGAAATATACAGCTAAAGTAGGAGATGTATATTGTGTCCATAGGGAAGCTGAGTATATATGATTATACGATGAACGTTAAAGAGCTTGTAAATGCCCTTGATTCTAAATAGATCTCACCGGTAGATGACGATGATATGGTATCAGGGATCTTGAATGATCTTGGCCAGGAATACAATCAGTTTAAAACCTCCATTGGAGTTCGAGAGAACTTTCATGATTTTTAGGAATTGATTTCTCTCCTCATCCGTGAGGAGATAAATATTTGGGGGGATCATCCTCTCAAATCTTGCATAAGCATGCCTTTTACTGAGATATAGATAGGGTTAGAGACAGATGATCATCTAGAGGATGCGATGGTGTGGTCAATTTAGAAATCAAAACTAAAAATAACAACAACAACAACAAAATCAGACTCATATAGGTGGAAGAGGAGACTACTATAGAGGAAGGGGAAACCAAAGAGACCGAGGTAGTTGGCAAAGAATTCAAAATAAAAATAGGATGAAGTGCTATTACTCTATTAAACCAAGGCACATTTTGCAAAGGACTATTATAAACAGGGTGATAACAAAAGTAAGGAGAAATATTTGTGATGCAGTACATGTTTAGTTCCATGATCAAAAATGTATCAAGATCAGGAGATATATTGTTTCTGGATTCTAGTGCCTTTAACCACATAACTAGTCATGGTGGTGAGAGTGGTTTAGAGAAATTAAAAATAATAAAAACCACGGTATATGGACATAGGTGATGATATTATGCACCCTGTTGCACATGTTGATAAAGTGTCATTGTCTATGCACGATGGTAAAATGAATTACTTGGAAGATGTCCTTCATATTTCTAATATTACAAAAAACCTAGTTTCTATTGGATAGATAGTCGAGCAAGGTCTACAAGCGAGGTTCAATCCTAAAGGGAGGGCGCTTTGTGGAAGACTTTAAAAATTAGTCGAGTAACAATGGGAGAATATTTACTTTATATGTTAACATGCTTGAGGTGAAGGTAGCCATGTTTGTACATGAGACAGGTGTCATCGTAGATATTAACATATGACACAAGCCCATTGGTCATGTAAGTATCGTATGCGTAAAGTAATTGAAGCATGTGAGCTTGATAAGTAGGCCAGACATGCTTTCTCATATTAAAGGAATGTTAGTGCAAGGACATTAGATGTTATACAATGGTTATACATTATGATGTATGGGGCACCAACTACTAAGACTACAACAATTGTAGGTTGGTACTATGCTACATTCAGTGATTATCACACTACGAAAGTGTGGGTTTACTTCATGAAGGAGAAAGGTGAGGTGTTTACTTTCAAATATTTAAAGCCTTGGTCAAGAAGGAAAAAAGTATGCAGAGATCCGATGGTGGGGGAGAATATTTCTCCAATGAGTTCAGTGATTTCTTAAGAAAGTAGGGAATCAAGAGGCATTTCATATGCAGTACACTCCACAATAAATTTATACTATAGAAAGGAAGAGCTGACATATTCTAGAAGTTATTCATGCCTTGATGTTTGAAAATAATATGTCGAATTATTTTTGGACTAAATCCATAATGTTGTTTACATTATAAACAGAACTTCCACTATATTTGGTCATGGTATGACTTCCACTAGAAGTTTAAAGGTATAAAATCAAATGTATCTCACTTAAGAGTGTTTAGTTCTATGGCATCTATGCATGTTCTTGAAGAAGTGAGAACCAAGTTGGATCCAAAGGCTAAGAAATGCATCTTCGTTGGTTATTCTTTAGTATTCTATAACCCTACCATGAGATACAAGTAAGCAAATATGTTGTCTTTGATGAGATGAGTAGCTAGTATGCACCAATGAAGGCAATTCAAGATGCAAATGTAAGAAGTAATTATAATGTCCCATATGTAGAGCAACAATGATCACTAATGTCTTTATCTAAGGAGGATAAGAAGGCAATTGGATGTAAGTGGGTGTATGAGGTTAAGCATAACTCAAATGAATATGTGAATAGGTATAACTCAGATGGATGTAAGTGGGTGTACAAGGTCAAGCATAACTCAAATGGATATATGAATAGGTAAAGACAAGATTGGTTAAGGGTTATGCACAGACATATGGCATTGACTGTGAGGAGACATTCAACTCGGTTGTGAGAATTGCAACCATTAAAGTTGTCATTGTACAATGAAGGGTTGGTCTTTTACATCAGGTGAATGTAAAGAATATGTTCTTACATATGGTGATTTTTTGCAAGACTAGTTTTGCATGATGAAGCCACCTTTATGTGAAAAAGATAGATATAGGGATCATGGTGTTGGTCATTTATGTGGATGGTTTGATTATTAGTGGTAATAGTGATGCTAACATACATGATGTTTGGATGCTTTCAAAGTAGAATTTTGAGATGAAAGAGTTGGGCAAGCTACAGTATTTTCTTGGTATAAAGGTGATGAGATCACCTGATGGAATTTTGCTATTACAGAAGTAGTGTCCAAGTATGGGTATGACAAGCTTAAGCCTATTTCAATGCCATCAAAGCACAACCCTAAGCTTTTCGAAAATACATTATGTGAGGACCCCACAATATACAAGTGCATAGTGGGTAGCTTGATTTACATGACCATTACTATGCCAAATTCAAGCTATGTTATTGGACTTGTGAGTCGGTTATGCCCCAGGAAGCCAATATCATCTAGAGCATCATAATACTCGAACTTAGACACCGCAACATAATAGATATCATCATCAAAAGAATGATCATCATGAATAGGATCCACATAAGCAACGCCATGAAGAACATGTGTGTCATCAATCAAAGTGATATCATCACTAAGAATATGAGAAACCTGCTCCATCCTCCCAATACACTACCACGCACAAGGAGTATCCTCAGGAAACATATGTGCTCGAAGCATGAGATCATCCTCATCAAGGAAAATGAACACATAGAATCATAAATGTATGATATCTACATGCCAATAGCATAGGAAAATCCATAGTCTCTTGCTGCACGATATAATCCATAAGCATATGCCTGAAAGAGCATAGAAAAATCTCCATGAATAACTGCATGCCTTACATTACCCATGGTAGGCAAGAAGATGAAAATATCTCCTGTGAATATCTGTGGACCCACTTTTGCATGGATAGGTAAATCAGTCCCATCATGCCTCATAAAAGAATGGGATAAACCCTCCATGACATGGAAAAATCCATCGACATGGATCCCATTATGCATAGAACACATATCATCAATAGTAATATCATGAGAAACATCAGGATGTGAACCATCGTCACATAAAGGATCATCATGAAGATAAACATCATGTGAACTTGGAGAACCATCAAATAAGATCATATCAAAGTGATCATCACCATTGAACGCATAATAGACGCAATTAATGGAACCTCCAAATCTATATCATGTGTAGTAGACTCAATGTGAGTCTCCACACCTGCATATGAAGAATTGGTTCACCATAAATAGAGTGAAAGATACTCATCATATCTACATCAATATCAATACTAGCCAAAGCTAACTCCTCTGGATCATCATCAAGAATCAATGAGAGAGTATCATCGACTACATCACCATTGGAAACTGGATCAAGAATCTGCATATTTGCACTATCATCATGGTGGATAGCATGCTCTCGAAATCATGAGGCAATATGACATCATCACAAACATGTGAGTCGGAACTATGCACATCGGCATATCTGTCATCCTAACCAAACCCTGGGATATATCCGATGCGAAGCTAGGTACCTCTCCGAGAAATCTTCTGGCCTCCCCGGTTCTCCCAAGCACTCTCATGAACTCCTATCCTCCTCAAACTAGAACAAGACTTCTGTCTACCCCTCTCACGATAATCATATGCATCATCTAGGGTATCTACTAAAAAATCACACAAAGTTTTCTCCTAGCTTTCTCCAATTTTTTAGATGATGATGCTTTGCGAAAAGATTTAATGATCCCATATAACTCCTTTGCCAAATCTACCATGCAATGATATTTACATTGATCTCCCTTTCGACAAGTTGGACTCAACAATGGATGCTCTATGATCTCTCTCTAAACAAATTTCTCACCTCTTTTTCTTCTTCTCCCCCATCACGATGATGAGGAGTGTGGGCTCTCACGAACGACTCACGAACGCGTACATCGCAAGGAGAGCTTGGTGCTATACCAAGATCCTAGCAATGCATCAAACCACGCACGACCAAGATCCTACCAAGATCTTGGTGCTATACCAAGATCCTAGCAGTGCTTTATTGCGTGTGAACAGACGCAGAGGATTTTTTGTAGTGTAAAGTTGATCTCCAGATGAGATCTTCTACGTCGTTTTTGTCCTCTTTCTCTTTCTCTGCGTTTCCGCGGAGAAGGTCCTTCTGCAACAAACCTTCCACCATCGCGTAGCTTTTTCGAGCTTTTATTCTGCTACTTTACTTTTCGGATCCAAGCTTGCTGTATGTAAAACACTTGTCAGCGCCATCCACAATAACCAACTACCACTGTCATTCTCTTCAGCGCCCGTTGAACGTGGAGGATTATTATTATTTTATTTTTATTTTTAACGTAACAACGTTCGTTGTTGAAGAGCAGTGCGGATAAGAGAGTCCGTCCCATTTTCAGCACTGAAAATTGTCAGTACAATCAAATAGCAGGAAGGATGAATGCCATGAACAGGAATACAAACACACAGAAAATACAAAGAGAATGCCATGGTTTGTAATTTCATTGCTTCATTCATGCTGTCAAATACAAGGATGATGGTAGGTATGCTTCTATGCACGTGAAGGTGAAAAGGTGAGATGTGAAGGGGTATGAATATATATGAATGGGTGCATCCCCCTAAGGTCTACATACCAATATATCAATGTAATAATAAGATATGAGGTGTTAGACCCCTAACACATACTTGGATGTGGTGATACATAAGTTCTTTGTTTGTTGATTATGGATTTTTCTATGAGGTTGGCAAAGAAATATAACTACATGGGTATCTAATTGGGCTAGTAGTGTCTTAGACAGAAGATCTACTCTAGTGGTTTTATGTTTTCTTCTTTTAGGAGTGTTGTGAGTTGGAGCAGCAAAAAATAAATAACAGTTGCTATAGCAGCTTGTGAGGTAGCTTGGTTTTAGAAGCTACTTGGTGATATGGATAGGCCAATGAATAGAACCAATATGAGTAGCATACAAGTGGTCAATAATCTAATCCATCATGCTAGAATGAAGCACATTAAGATGCATTATGACTTTGTGAGGGAGAAGGTTCTAGCATGTGATGTGAATCTAGTATATGTCAGCATAGAGGATCGAGTGGCTGATATCTCCAGCACGAAGGCATTGGGTACAAAGAAGCTCTACAAGTTTAGGATAAATTTTAGGAGCTTAGAGCGTAGTGTGTGGAGTTGAGCTGGCAAGGGGGAGTGTTGAGATATCGAGGTGAAGTAGTGCTATGCCCGACATTGATGACCCACCTGGGTGATAGCTTTTGCACTTACGCCACTTTATGGGAATATGCTGTCAACGATTTATAAGTTGTGTGACATCCACTTTGGTGTACTAGAGTTATGGCATAGCATGAGCTCATGTAGTCTGGACCAACCTTTGTATGTTATAGTAGGGGAGTACTTTCCCTCATAGTATGTACTCGTTTCTCTTTATGTGATGGTTGTAGAGAAGAGAACAGAAGACAATCCAGCCATCCATCTCTCTTGTGTGCTTATCTACTCTTATGTATGTGTGGCAAGGAGCTCAAGCTCATCCTCTATCCTCCATTCTTCTTGCACCATTTGCTGTATAGACTATCATCCAGTCTCGTTTTGGTCCCCATTTAGTCCCCATTTAGGCCTCATAATGTTAGGACATGGTGTCCAAGAGTAAAGTCTATCTATTCCATCTGGTGAAACCATTATGAAATAACGGCTCATTGTAGCATGTAGCCTATTTGCCAGTGTGCCAAATCTAATACAAGCCATCACTAAACCATCTTTCCTCCTAGGCCACCATCTAGTGTAAATATAGGAATTTCTTCTCAACCATGGTTACTCCTCATAATGGGGAGGGTTGTACAAACATGAGGAGATAGTAAGTACTTAGAAAACATAATAAAGTGAAGCATTGATATCCAATAAAGTCACCAAGGAGGTGCAAAAAATCATATACATTTTTTGGCCTTCAGAAATTCCTCACTTCATTAATTTTTTTTAAAAAAAATCATTGATTTCCAACATCAATACCTTTAATGGGGACTTGTTATGAAAGGATCATAGTTTAGTTTTACTAAAGACGTTCATCCACTACAATAGAATGAGGGTGTAGTAGTGAAAATAGCAGCATTTTTTAAAACTCAAAGGGTAGGTAGATGTCATACTATTTTCGCTGCTAGAAACACTGCTATTTTCATTGCAACGGGTTTGTTGCTCAGCAGCAGCAAAAATAGCAGTATCACTGCTACTGAGACTAGCGATATTTTGCTGCTGTGCGAAAGCTCTGCACAGCAAAAAAAGGGCTAGGGCAGACTGGGAAGTCTGCACAAGACTCCCCAATCTAGCCCAACTCTTTTTTTTAATTAAGACAAAGTCATAGTTTCAATTTTATGACACAAACACAAACATAAGAAACACATAGATTGTGGAGAATGCAATTGAGCCCAAAATTTATTATATTTCACAAAGCGTTGGGCCTTTGGCCATATATACATAGAATGTTTATAATGAAGAGGTATCTAACTGGAATCCTGATCGGATTCCGAGTGATCATCATCATCGTCTTCCTCGTCCACTTCACTTTCTTCTGTGGCTTCATGCTCAAGATCCTCCTCTTCATCTTTCCCTCTTTGAACAAAACCACGAGGCTGCGATACATACACCTCTTCATGCAAATCTCCATTCAAGAACGCAGTCTTTATGTCCAGCTGATGTACATTCCAACCATTATGAGCTACCAATGCACAAATGCTACGAATGGTAGTCATACGACAAGTGGGAGCAAAGGTCTCATCAAAATCAATGCCCTTTTCTTGAGAATAACCCTTTGCAACAAGTCTAGCCTTATAGCGATCAACACTGCCATCTGGCTTTTATTTCAACTTAAAAACCCACTTACATCCAATGGCCTTTTTACCAATAGGCAAATCACACAAAGACCATGTACCATTCTTCATTATAGCATCATATTCACTTTGCATTGCAGCCAACCAATTTTCTGATTTTTGTGCCTCATCAAATGAAAGAGGTTCTTCCTCTTCACACATACTAGACACAGCCAAAGCATAACAATCTGATGCATAAGAGACATGCAGCAAGGTAAACCAACGGCAATAAATAACAATAAAATGTAGAAAATAGAATGGTTTAGGCTCACCTACCTCATCTGCTGGAGTCCACAAAACGGACTCATCCAAGTGTACGCCGCGCGTATCCATCTACACCCATAATTATGGATGGGCGGCTCTGTACCCAAAGTCGTACTCCTCCTTTGTTGGGTCGCACCCAACAACCTCCCTCTACAAAAAACAATTAAGAAAATATACAATTAGTTAAAGAAAACAAAGAGAAGAAGAAATGATTACCTACAAAACGAATAATAAAGGAGGATTTTTTGCCAAAGCCGAAGTGTGAATCCCCTCACTTCTGTAGTTGGGAAGCACTCGCTGCCGCTTGTTGTTGAAAAGCACCTAGGTGCTTTCTCACTCACAAAGCTGCGTGCATACCTCCACTCCTCAGCTGTGCAAACGCTGGGCTTCTCCAAGTTATTCTTTGCTGCTCTCTTGATATTTGCTCTCCTATTAGAGATCAAAATCTTGATATTTGCTCTCCTATTACATATTTGCTCTCCTATTAGAGATCAAAATCTTGATTTTCCTCTTCATCCACTCCTCGGAGAAGCAAAGACCCACATGTGGAACAGGGAACTCTGACTTAAGCACATCAATGATGTATTGCTTTGAAAGTTCATCTTGTGCTTTCCACTTTTTGAAGGAGTTCATGAACTCTAGGTTTGCAAGTACATGCATGTGGTTCATGTCTTGCTTTTCTCATGCATCCATCATGAGGGCACCATCCACATCCACATTGTATGACAAGGTGCGTGGATTGAATGGTGGAATGAGTCTCTTAGGGGCTGGCTCATAATGTGTAGATGAAGAGCCCCCCCTGTTGGGGAGATGCATCGAGAGACGTAGTGCTATTTTTGCCAAAGCAAAAGAAGCCTGCTCCCCCCCACTAGCGCGTCTACTACCCCCCCAGACTCCCTCCTACGTTGTCATCGTGGTGAAGATGGACGTGAAGGAGGGGGGGTCTAGTCGAGGAAGGTGGTGTAGGCTCATCACAACCATATCATGATGGGCCTGCACCACTCAGCCCCGCGCTTATCAAAGGCATGGTCTGCCTCGACTAGCCAAGTGGGGTAGATTGCACCCATGGCGTTGACTGGCCCGATTGTAAGCCTACCTACATATAAGATTAAAAAATAAGACTTATAGAATGCATAAAAGATTAACTGTGTATGTGAAAAGGTTTGATGGAACCATACCTCTGTCTAAGTAAATTGAGACTAAGCTTGTTGCCCATATTGTTCATTTATAATAGATAGCAGATTTGCCACATCAGGGTCTTGTGAGGGGTCAATCGACATTGCCTATACATACATGCATGAGGCAACAAAACATGATTGCTCTAACAAAATCCATTCTTAAAGCTTATAAAAAAATACAACATGTGATATTAGAATATTGTTAAGACCTTCTACGATACTGCTTAGATAAGCAGGGTGGACAGTGCCCGTTTCGGATGACAGCTTCTGAGGACTTTCCACATGCTCCCAAAGGCAACTCCTCTTTTACAAGAGAAGGATAGTGAGAACATCAAGGGCTCCCCCTCCTCCACTATAACCACCTACTCCACGGATAACCACTCCTAACTTGACATAAAAAGCACTCCTAACTCGACATAAATAGCATTCTAGATGGTATATAACAATGCCCCATATTTCTATGCATAAGTCTAAATCCTAAACCTGGCACCCAAGGGTGCAATAAAGATGAAGTTGAGTGAATAAGAGATCTTACCTTGACAATGTCAATCCAACCAAGAGAAAACAACAACACAAGCTTAGATAATAAAGGCAACATGTGATATTAGAACATTGTTAAGACCTGGGAATGTTTTCTCGAGTTTGAATAGAGATCTTGAATGCCTTGTATTGTGGCCCAAGACCACGTAGACAGACTTCCACAATACCCTTGATCTTCAATGCATAGTCATTCACAGACATACTCTTTTTCTCCATAGTATGAAGTTCATTCTTCAACTGTATCTTTCGTGCCTTGGTATTTATTTCATAGAGTTTTACCAAGGTGTCCCACACCTCCTTGAGGGACTTGGCATCCTATATGTGCCCAATCATGGTGTCCTATATACTGATAGAGAGCCAATACATAACTTTTCTGGCTCCTTGGTTCCAATCCTTGAACTCTTTCACATCTGCAGCAGTCGGATTGATCTCACGTATCTCCAGTGTCTCTTTGTGCTCACCTTCTATGTAGTCCCAGTAACCCTTTCCCATCAGGAAATTTCTTAACCTGAACCTCCAAGCATGGAAGTTGTTCTTATCAATCTTCTCAGCACAATTTGGTTTATGCCATCATTTGACATCTTGCCAGACACACAAATTTACTAGAAACAGCACTCTGGTTTGTCCTGCACAAACTGCTGTATTTTCTGCAGCGGTATTGTACTACACTCAAATGTCACAACCAGTGACCTCAATGTGCATACATAAACCAATGGCAATTGTTGACCTCCTTGCAGCACACACAATGTCTGCACAACCAATCTGTCTTCCTACGGTTCTTAAAACAAAGTTCTGCACAGAATCGATGATTTACCCGCAGTGCTCGAAATCGCCTGCTTTCCAAAAAATGGAGGTCGTATTGAGTCCGAAACGCATTTTTGGCCTAAAAAATGGGGTCCAATTGGACAATATAGTTGCCCTATAGCAAAGAAAGCTCCTCAATCAGAGATCGTTTACCGGTGCCTCCCGACAAGGGTGTAGTCATCGCCAACACAAATTACACCATATTGGGGAATATGGGAATTTTCCACAAGTTTGGAACATGTGGTCAAAACTTTGGATTTTCCATAACTTGAACACTATTAATCCAAAATGAGTGGTTTATGGCTCTTTAGATCCCATTTTTCAAGCGCTTTCCAATGATAGGTCACATGATAGGGCTTTGAGAAACTTACAAACATGTTATCCATGTCCCCCTTTTTCGTATTCAAAAATGGGAATTGGGAGATTCCCAAATTTTCTAATATGGTGTTAATAGAGAAGAGTAGATAAAGCTCTTACCCTCGTACTGCTTCCTGTGCTTCTCTTGCTTGCAGCTTAGCCCTTAGCATGAACCACGCTCCGATACCATGAAAAGATGTAGGGGAGAAGAGAGCTTGAGCTCTTGCAAGCACACACACACACTCACAAAACCCTAAAAGAGAACACACAAGGTGAGAGGCTGAAAATCTTCTTCTTCTTCACACAACACTCAACACACCATATACAAAGATAAGAGTACACACCATATGAAAAGGTACTCAACCAAATACATACTAGGGTTCTCTATAGTGTGAACCCAACTAAATGAGCTGGCGCTATAATTATGCCAGTCTCTAGAATGGCTGTCATACAACCTGTCATCCCACTGGCCGCATATCACCCATGATCTCACCAACCATGCCAGTGGTGTAAGTATGGGTCCTATCTCCCAAGCGGGTCATCAATGTCCACCTCCTCACTAGAGGAGCTCGATATCTCAACACAAAAATACAAAGATAAGAAGCATAAGCCAAAAATGAAGAAAGAGGGCTTACCGTATGAGAAGCTATGCCCAAACCCTTGTTCACTTGAATAAACCTACAAAAAAGAAACATAATAAATAAAAAAGTTAGTCCTCATTAACACATTAGCAAGCAAGAAGAACAAGATAAAAAAGAGGTGGGTATCCTAAACCCTACTCTTAATGCATAAGTGAATGAAAAATTTAATTTATGTTAAGCCTAAACCCTAGGTCTATGCATAGAATGCGTAATAGAAATCTTTGATGGAGAGCTCTCCATCAAAGCTCTCTATTAGAGCTCTATGCATTAGGCTAGGGTTAACGCAAGGGAGAGGAAAGAGAGGGGAAGGGAGAAAGGGGAAGGAAAGAGAGAGGAAGGGGAAGAAAATCTCACATTGAGCTATGAACAAGCTTTCCATGAAAGCTTGGAATAAGACAAATATTAAAGCTTTCCATTAAAGCTTGAAGAAAGCAAGAAAGAGGGCTTACCTTGCAAAGGGAGAGTTGATTGATGCAAAAGCCATGAGAAAAGAGGTGAGGTGGGAAGAATGGTCGGGCTACACAGGTGTAGCAAATGCATGTGCAAGATAGGGGAACTAGGTAGGTATTGACACCCGTTGGGTACGATTTAGGCGAGAGTCGCAGTTCGCAAGTTGGTGCTAGCTTCACTATTGAGCAATGAAATTTCGTTTACTGGGCAACAAAAAAACGTTCTTGTGCAGCAGTGAAACCCTGGGTAATTCTTTGTTTACAATTCTAGATGTTGTTGTGTGTTTTGTATAAACCCTAAATTAGTTTTGGCCAGGTTAAAGATGTCTAACAGTGATCATCAAGGGCTGGAAGTCAATTTCGAGGCATGGTTGAGAGAAAAAAATCATTTTGTGTGTGATTGATGCAAGGGCCAGTATATACGATAATGTCATATAACAATTGAGCATGTCCAGACATATGGTCTTCATGAAGTAGTGCCACGACCAAGTGCAGATGATGACATGGAGGAGAACCATAGGAGAGTGATAGGTAACATGCCATACCATTTGGTGACATCGGGTAGAGTGTAGAAGATGGCAAGGCTTCATATGGAAAGCATGGCTGAGACTCGTCTTCCCCAACCAATGAATGAGGTTTCTCTACCATTGCCACATGAGGAGGAAGAGAATCCCATCATGGATGACATGGTTAATGACCTCTTTGGAGGGGAGGTCATAGATGATAGTGAGCAAGCTCAATTGTCACAAGAGGAGTAAACCTTGCATAGAGAGGCAAGCACCCCTTGATATGAGGGATGTTTGTACTCCACACTGTAAGCAAACTTAGAGCTATTGAACTTACAAACAACTTATGGATGGAGTGATGCAAGTGTCACAAGTCTTCTTTGGTAAGACCGCCTCATTCTATTCTCTCAAATAGAAAATGTTACATGTTCTATATACTCTACTTGCTAATATTTTGACATTTGATTTCTTATGTTTTGTTGCGGTCTTCTCAAGAATATTCTTCCCCCTTAAAATCTATTACCAAACTCCGGCGATAGGTGTCGTAAAATGCTCTCTATGCTAGGTATGGATTACACATGTCCCAATGATTGCATGCTATTTAGAGGGGTTAATAAAGATGTAACACAATGTCTACAATGTGGGGAGAGCCGCTATAGGATGATTTGCAAGGAGATAAAGTTTCCCAAAAGTTTTTGAGATACCTTCCTATCATTCCTTGCATCCAACACAATGTGCTTAAATGTAAGGGGATTGCAGAACTCATGACATGACATGCTACTCATCGCTCGACCAATGGCATCATGAGGATTGTTTGATTCATCGGCATGGCAACATGTGGAGTATCAATGACCAGAGTTTAAAGATGAGCCTCATCACTTACGTCTTGGCTTCCGCATGGATGGTGTTAACCCATTTAGCTTCTATTATGGCTCACCCTAACCCTCCTTGAAGCACATCTAACAAAAGACTACCTGGTGAACCGCAACTGTCATCAGGATCTTTCCAATGGCCGAGCTCGTAATCCTTGAAGTCTCCAAGCTCTACAACTCCTTGAGAAGAAATTCCATCGCGCCTCCCATGAGCATTGTCACATCGTCTCACGTTACACTACACGGGTACTCTCCCTCCTTCTCACCTCACTTCACTCACACACACTCACTAGCATGCATTAGGGAGCAACATTAGCAAGAGGATTAGCAAGAGCACGACTCAATTGCACAATGGGAGAGTATGTTGTATTATGAGAGATATTCACTTATATACATGACCCCATAAGTGTTCACACTCACTTAAATTGTGGCCGACCGGGCACCCTAGGCTCATAAGAGGCCTAATGCTATTACAATGACTACTCTCATAATATATCCATGAATTACATCACTTAGAACTTAATCCTAACTTTCTACCACACCCTCTTGAAGTGGGAATTGCCATAAATACTACGTTACACCATTACGGGCGCCCGTCCAAGTTATAGCTTTGGACACTATTGCTTCATATCTTGAATGTATGACCCTTTGGTGTATCTATCATGACTCCTTGATGAAAGATACTGGCGGTAGATCTTGTTAACCCTATGGGTGGGGTGAAAACCTTTGTGTGGGGAGAATGGACAAGCTTTGTCATCATCGATGGCTTTGATGTTGAGTGACCTTCAATTTTCTTAGTTCCTCCAGAAGGAATTAGAAAATCTAGTTAGTGAATGAACAGGTTAGTGGTTTATTGGGAATTCCTAATGGAGTGGGGGGGTGGGGTTTTTTTTTGAGTGATTGCATTTTTTATATTTGTAAGAGCATGTTTTTTTTATTTTTTTACTCACTTTGTTTTTGGCAATCATAAGTAAGGTTACATGTGATTTGTGTTGATGGGGATGCTAAGAGATGTTAATAATGGGAGAGAAGAGAGGGAAGGATCTAGAGGAACGTAAACATAATCATCAGAACAAGATGGTGATTCTCGGTTCCTCATTTGATTCATTGAAGCGACATTCATCATTTGAAGAAATTGACCTTGAATGATGTCCCTTTGTGTAGCAGGATTCTGGTCAAATGTTGTTAAGTATGACCTATTCTTTCATGCTTCTTTCCATGTGTTTTTTATGTTTTTTTGTATATTTAAGAGCTCTTATGAAGTAGATATACATGAAGTACAAGAAATGAGTCATATAGACTCGTATTGAACTACTCGGTGTTTGAATTAGCCACTTGTTGTGGCGAGGATTGAAAGAATTACGTCGACTTACAAGGCTAATATAGATATCTTCACTAAGGATTAGAGATCATTTATTTGTGAAGATAGTAGTGTCGTATGGAGAGGTTTGTAATTTTGAAGAAAAATTCCAAGCGATGGGTTGTCCCATTGACCAGGCTTTTGCCCACCATGGCCCTCCCATCTAGAGATGTACCTGGAAGTTGTCGATGGTGAGGATTTGGTACAAATGTTCTCCAGTGCATGAGAATGGATATGTACTCATGGAGCAGTTGCTACATTATCATAGCCAAAATAATAGTAAGCTATAAGCTTAACAAAAATGCTATAGATATTTAAGATCCTTGGGAGTTGTTTGATAGGCCATATGTGTGACTCCCTTGTGTTTTTGTGTGTGTGTGTGTTTTTTCTACCACCTTGCGAGCAACAGGTTCTTGTGGCTATTTTTCTTTTTGAGAGAATAGGTTATTTATGTCTGCTACCGCATAGCATTTGCACTTGCACTTACACTTCACATCAGCAGAGGGGTGAAAAAAGCATTGTGAGTTTGTCTTTGATGCGCTCATGAGTCTCCATTTGCAGACGTGGGAAAATGATTCTTGAATTTTTACTCAAATGTTGTTGAGAGGATAGGTAAGATTGGTGGTTGGTTACCATTGGGGTTGTTCGAACAACACACAAGCTCTTGTGTAGGTGATAAATTCATGAGAGTGGTTAAGTGACTTGCTTGGGCCTCCATTCTTATTGAACTTTAGGTGAAGTTGTTGGAGTTGAAGTCGGTGGTGAAGCTTTCTTCACGTTGTTTGATGTTGGCAACCATATGATGGCATTACCATCATAGTATCCTTGTTGTTGAAGCACATGCACAGGCACCCATCTTTGATGAACATTAGAAACTGGTGGCTGATGCCTTTTGTGCTGAGGTTTATTTCTTTAAACAGGTTGAGGGGACTTTTTGATTCTCTTGGGAATCCAAGCTTTGGTATTATCTTGGTAGTATCCTTGTGCTTGTAGTAATTTTTTGGTACCCACACTTGTTGACTTGGTACAGTTTTTTGAGAAACTTGCATAGGGTTTTATGGATGGTGTTGTGGAGTTCTTTTCTTTTTCCTTGGCCTCTGAGTGTTGCATTGAGGAAGAGGCTTTAATGATCGAGGCACCCAAATTTGATTGGCACCTTCTTAGTAGCCTTAAGAGACAAGTAGCTACTTCTCCACCCACATTTTGATACCATTAAGATACCTTGATTTGTGTTGTCTTGGTGGATTTTTTTTTTTTGGTGGAAGTAGAAGGTTTTGGTCCTTCCTTCACATTGGTTGGCACTGAGGTTGCAGGTTTGAGACTCATGGGTATTTTTGACGATGAAGTTTGAGTCTCTTGCAAAGTGCCATTTGATGATGAGGCTTTCGAGCATGCGGTTGTCTTCTTTGGTGAGCTTTGTCGATGAAGAGGCATAGGCTCTAGGGCTTTTCCTTTAAGTTCCTTATTCGGTTCGAGATAGATGGTTGCACTGTGGGAACTTCTTCAAGAATAGCTGTTGATTATGAGGTATTGGCATCTAACTTCATTGGTGAGGCTAGGGTTGTGAAGGAGTAGATGCTTTATTGGAGTCGGTCATTGATGCAGATGGTAGGTCATTGTGTAAAGGGGCTTCTGTGGAAGAGGCTTGTAACCTTTTACGTTCAGCATCATAGAAATCCATGAAAGTTTGATCTTCTTCCTTGCAGTATGGTATTGTGAACTTATTGTCGTTTTTGACGTGTCATAACATCCAGCCCAATTTGAATCACTAAAAGCATGTAGCTGTGACTCACCCCCTTTTGGATAAAACAATCCAAAATACTGAGTGCCCTATAAATAGCAGAAAACTCGCTTAACAGCCTACTAATGCCTATGGTTCACATGGCCTTGGTTTTTTGCATTTTGTGTACAACCAGCCTTATGAGGTATGCTTCATTGTAGCAACAAGAATGCCTTGTTTTTTATTATTTGTGATGTATGACCAGCCCTATATGAAGAGGTGATTGTGGATGATGGGAGAGTAGCACGTCAATGTCGTGCAGATCCATCTTGTGCTCATAGAAACAAGAGCTTCTGGAAGAGGAAGCACATGGAGAACCATTTGAAGATGCATGGTATACACATGCAGGTTCCATATCTCAAAATCGGGCATCCAAAGAAAGGTGAAGAGAGGCAAAAAAGGGATGATGTTAACCTATATCTAGATCAACGGTGCATATGATTTTATATGAAGGACCGCAAGTTTAGGCTTGCAAAAGAAGCAAAACAAGAACGAGAAGAGATCAAAGCTGAGCACATGTGGGACAAAGTGTTGACCTTGGAACAAAAGGCAAAGGAACCTTCACAGGAGGAGTATATAGAAAGGTGTGTCAAGACGGCAATGGCTATGTACGAGATTCATGCATATCATTGCGAGCAACTAACTGAATCAAGGATAGCTAAAGGATATGTAGCAAGTAAGTGTTTGTAAAAGCCTTTTATTGAGTTCATAAAGATTTATTCTCATTCTCATGTGTGTCTACATTAGTCTCTAACTCATTGTGGGTGCTTTTGTAAAGGCACAAGCAACCATGCACAAGGGATTTTGATCAATGCTTGTATCCTGGATGCCAAAAATGAAGACACATTTGAAGCCCCCATAGAAGAGTTGAACATACAAGAACCAAGGCATGAGAAGCTACCCATCCAATGTGGAAAAATTGCCACAAATGAAGGAACTCCGACTGCCCCTATATCTGTAGATTTGCCCATTGGAATTAGACCAAGAGCTTGTGAGTGGACGTTCAATGTTCATGATGGCTTTGTGGAGGTCATTCAAGAGGGGGGTAGCCACATTAGGACAAGACAAACCGCCCTTCATGGGTAGTACTCAATGATCGGCAAGAGAGTGCTCCCAATTCCCTCATATTTTTCAAGCATGACAAGCCCTCGACAAGCCTCACTCACTCCTCTTTTATATGTTCAAATTGCAATCAAACGCGCGCTTATAATTTAGGTCTATCATCTCTAAGCTCGTGGTGGGTGGCCACATTCGAGAAATGGTTAGTTGATGGTATTCAGGCACAGAGGCGTGCACCGAAACTATGAACTTATTTGGCATGTACGAGTTCTTTTTTTTTCTCTTCTCGTATGGTTGTTAATGTTGCTTATGTTTTTGCTTACTTTGCTAATATAAGAAGTGAAAGATATCCACTAGTTTCACAACAACATAACATGGATTTGGTTGTTCTAGGTGGATCGAGAACACCACCCCATTCGATGCAGTGCAAAAGATTCACTTTGTTGATTCGTTATGGTTCCCTTTATCTGCTTGGCAAAGTGGATGATGAGCCAGTGGATTGCATAAATTTCTCATCGATCGATGTATTTGAGCACATGCTCATCTTCTTTCCCATCGTATACTTGTAAGCTCTCCTATTTTTTCTCTCTTACTGTAGTTAGGATGTACGTTTGTCGCCTCATGTTCATTGGAGTTTGTTTGTTCTATTCAATCCAAAATTCAAGGGGCTGCCAGAGCTACACACAACAAAGACAACCTTGTTGTACTTAGAGTCACTTCGCCAACTTGTCAACCCATATGATTGTATTCCAAGCATGCATAGGTAAATACATTAACATTCCTAAGGCCGATTAGAGTTTTAAAGAGTGCTAAAAGAAGTGAGTAAAGACTAGTCGAAGTGAGACTAAGTGGTAGATAGTGCTATGCAAAGGCAAATGTGCTTGTACACCGCAGGTTATGACCGCAGTCTCAATGTCCTACAAGTGTTTAAGTTATTCCTAAGTGGCAACCCTACTCCTAAATATAAGCAATGGTGATTGGACCTTTCTTTCTTTCTTTCTTTCTTTTTTGTGTGTGTAAAGAGCAGAAGATTAAAGAGAATTATTATTTTTAGCTTGATAGAGGAAGGTTCCATCCCAATGAGACCTAAGCAATGGCCACACAAGAGACCTCCCCCAAGAGAATCTAAAGGCCGCTAAGTATCTCAAGGGCGACAGACCCTTTTCTTTCTTTTTGACATAAGGAGTACCCCATGCAGATGAGGGCATCGGTCTCGAGGGCCCATAATGTACCCCAGAGTCCTACCAGCATCTATCAAGGCGATAGAGTCCTTGAAGGTCTTCTTCTTAATCTTTTAGACGTCAGTGTTCACCCCATGGAAACCAAGGCATCGGCCCCAAGGTGCTAAGACAACCCAAGGTCCTACCAAGCATTCCACATGGCCGTAGACACGTCATGTCTCGATTCACTTGTATATATTTTTTAGGGCATGAGTTTCGTAAATTTTTTATTAATCGTAGCACCTAGCCCCCCATACCTAAGAGGTAGCAACCACCAGGGATAACTTTAATATACTTCGAGAGCATAAGAACTTGGCATACTCCGTTGGCATATATCTTACACCATCTTCAAATAGAAATACCTTCTACTAAGTTCTCTAAGAATCTAGAAATCACTCACCACATAGATTAGGGAAAGGTTGAGGTCTATAGGGACCCTTTAAGCTGCCATATTATGATTTTAATGACTTTTTGTTAAAACGTTAAGTTTCTTTGACTTTAGATACCTTCTTCTTCTTCAAAGACTAGAAGTTTGAATTTCAAAGTTTCTCGCCGAAATTGAATTTGAAATCGAGTGAGCAAAACTATATCATGTGACATATCTATGGAAAGAGCTCGACGCGTAGATTCTCGATCTGTAATTTCTGATAAATTTTGAGCTCATATGTAGGAGTTATGGACGTCCGAAATTTTAAAAACTTCCCCCCCCCACTTTTTGAAAATGAAAAGTACAAAAAGGCATCTTCTAGAGAATCTTTTGACCACCTTTAATCATCCAACATTTTTGTATACATGGCATCACACGATTGGCTCTTTTCCTTAATAACCTTTTAATCACATGGCATCTTAAAGGGCCCCTGTAGACCTCAACATTCCCCTAATGTAACAACTAATTTAAAACTTAAACCAGTCAACTGTGTGTGAGCATGCAAACAATATATGCAAAAGTGAAAAGCACATAAAGAACAAAAGATTATGATTTGAATACACCTGTTGTAATGCTCGTTGATGTTGTGCGTTTGTCTTGATGCATTGCTGATGTGCAGATTGCTTCTCTTTGCTCTTTGTAGGCATTGCATGTCTCCCCCCTTCCTAATTTGTGTGCACGGTAGGTGGACTATTGGGGCGTGTTTGTATGCTCTTGTTTAGCTGAGATCTCTGCAAAATGTCTTATTAACAAACAAGAAAAGAAAAGAAAAGAATAAAATTTGTTATTGGTGCTAATCACCGACTATAGCTGAGGGGAAAAACCCAGTGGGAGACAAGTGCCCTGGCTTGTTGATCTTATTGTGGAGTTGATGAGCTTACCCTTGCACTGGTGGTGGATCCGTGTCCACTTTTGCTAGAAAGATGGTATCAATCACTTCAGGATGCAAGGACAACCCTATACAAAAGCCGGCCTCTGGAGAAGGTGGTAGAGGAAAGAGTGCTTCCTCGCTAAATTATGGCATTGGTTCTATGGGAAGGTTAAGCAGACAATTCCAATTTTGGAATTGCTCAATATAGGTACTCATAGTGATCCAAAATTGACATGTTGAGGCTGGGGGAAGAAGGGCTTGCAAGATAGGTGGTTGCAAGTCATTTATGCATGTATCCCTCCATTGTTGTGCTTGAACCTTCTCAGGTAATCTACATTGATTTGGTCCTCGGTCTAGTACTCTCACATCAAGAAGGTTATGGCATTGAGGTGTAATTCCCACAATTTGTTTCATTAAGCCCGTGTCATATCGTCGAAAGTAAGAGCGGCATAGCCAACAAATGTGTGAAGCTTCTCCTAATACGAGTCGTGCACACTCTTGACAATGTGGAAATGGATGATGCTGTTGATAGAATAAAGTGACAAAGTGATGCCCACAGCAAATTTCACCTAAGGGAGCATAAAAGTACCTAGAATGAGTTTGAAAAGGAGGAGCACTATAACCCCCGCGATGTTCAGGTTGAGTACTATCAGGGTCAATGCATGGTGGACATGTATCTCGCCAATTATCCATCAGGAGGTATCTGGGCATAGAACAATGAAATTTAGAAACTTCAAACTTTATACACTCATATCCATCATTACAATCCCTATCAAAAACAATGTAGATAAGATCATCTCAAAAAGAACACAATCCTGTAAAGGCATAAGGAACCACATTAGTAAAAGTGAGACTATTCAAACATTGATGTACCAAAGAGCTTCAATTGTAGTGTTAATGCCTTACGTTTGGTTTTGGGTATGTCCTTCTTCAGAGGTGGGAAGGATAGTAATTGTCGAGGAATTTGAGCAAGATAAGAGGATTTAGGCAGTGAAGTGCTAGAATCTATGCTCAAAAGAGACTCATGTAAAGTTGAATTTGTCTTAGGTACACAAGTTGATGGTGCAATTATGTAACAAGGAGAAGTTGGGACAACTGGTGATTCAATACATGTTTGGGGAAGGTCAACACAAGTAGATTTGTAGGTGCTATTACAACCACCTATCCTATGTAGGGGAGACCCATTCAGTGTGTTCAATCTCAAGATAAATTTTGCCTCTAAGAGCTTGTCTATTTCTTCTTTTATCTTTCGTGCAAAATTCTCATTGTAACTATACGGAGGTTGCTTGGAAGGCTTTGCATCCTCTCGCAATGGAATTGTATGCTAACATATGCCTGGATCAACTCCTTTGAGGTCTTTATAACTCCAAGCAAAAACATCGCGATACTCCTTTATTGTTTGAATTAATAGCTTCTCCTAATCTAAGAACAAGTCTGTGGGGCAATCCACACATAGCGAGGCTCTTTTCCCGACTCAGCGATATCAATTTTTTTGCATCTTCTGGACCATCATATGAAACCCCTGGCATGCTTGGCTTTTGTCGCATGGGCTGTTGAAGAACAATCTTCCAATCTTGAAGAGTGTACTGTGTGAAGTTGGGGGGAACATTGAGACCTTGTTCTTGTCCACTTGAGTCATCACTAATTGAAGACCATGTAGTTTTGAGCTCTCTTTTGCAATCTTGCATCAGAGTTTTTCGTTCAACCTTTATCTTTGCACTTCTGATACTCTCCTTTGAATCTATTTGAGACTTGAGTTTTTGTTTTGGTTTCTTTGTTTTTTTACGATTTTTGCTAACAGTTTTTAGCTTTTCTCCTGGTTGGAATCCATCTGATCGTTTTACTTGGACTTTGATACTATCTTGTGCTTGGACATAGTATAGATATCCATTCTTTCCTGAGAAGTGAGGTGGTGGTCGAGAGTGTTCATTCTTAAACTCCTCGTCTTCTTTTTGTATTTTCTCACGTCGTTCCCTCTCATCTTGTTTACGGATTCTCTTATGGCTCTTACAGCATTTACGTTTAGGTCGGCTTCGAGGGATCTCTACTTGAACCTCCCTTCCTCTCAAGAGTAGGCGTGCCTTTCCTAACTCTTCCTCGGGGATTATCACATCATCATCAAAATCAGAGTCCCATCCATCTTCCTTATCAGCATCATTAGCAGATTCGAGTGTTAAATCCTCCACTGAGACTTCCTCTACATGCAGTGTTGTGGATGCATCCCCATAGTACAAATCATCTAGAAGGTCACGTGATTGTACCATTCGAATAGGAATAATGTCATATCCATCTGAGTCACAAAATTGAATTGGCTTAGGTAAAGCACATGTCGATAATGTTGCAAGAACATGACTCCATTCTAAGGGATCAATTAAGTGCTTAGGGAAGGGTTGTGGAATGTATGCCTCATCTGATACACTTCGATTACCCTTAAGTCTCTCAGTGTTGAAATCCTTACATGAGGCTCCACACATCCAGAGATCTTCTCGCCTATATGACAATGTAGCTCTTGGGCCCTCAGATGAAGCAGAATCAAACTCATCTACTGAAGACCACATTATATCACGATATGAGTGATTTTTTAGGTTGACCCTTGTGATGATAGAATCATATCGAAGGTACAAATAATTGTATCCCCAATCTTGAATCATTTGAAATTGTCGCATGAATGGTCTACCCAATATCACTTCATAGTTTGGATGCTTTCCAAAATCCACTACTACAAATGTGTGCTCATATTCAATCCCACATGTGGTGACCAATATGTTCTCTAGCAGCCCAATGGGATGTTCTAAGCTTCCATCTGCTAGTTACAAGTGCATCCTTGTACTCCTAATAGCTGGTTTGCCCCCTTGTCACAATGCCCACTCTTGCACCACTATCAAGTATTGCAGTTGAAGCTACTTTTCGCACTTCTAATCAGAGGGTAGCATTTCCCTGATCGTCCTCACAAAATTTTCCTACTTTGTTGATAGGAACTGGCATAACATGCTTTGTCTCAGGGTGTATAGTACATTGATGGTGACCCTTTTGTAGCAATACCTGCTCTGACAAACATGTGGCAATATCATTCCACAACTCTGGTCGAAGCTTTATCAAATCAAGCAAAGGTAAGGTACAAGCCACTGGTGCTGACAAAATAGCTTGCACGATACCCATATCCATCTCCTTTGTCAACCTTCTATGCATGGAGGGTATCCTCAAGGTTTGAGAATAGTTCTCATATTCTCCCAAATAAGATGGTAAGGTTTTCATTGTATGCTTACTTCTAGGAGAAACAATTGTTTGAACTTCCTCCTGGATGTTTGGGCGTCTTAAGTTGTTTTCTGTGCCCCTGGTAAAATCCACTTCAAAGAATGGAGGTGAAATAATAGAGGACATATTCTCATTAACTTTCTCATGAACTGCTGCCCACATCTCATTTGCCATGTTCGTTAGTATCAATAACTTCATCATTGCATGGGAAGGCAAGACTAGGTGGTGGCAGAATGCCTTCTTTCAATGGGGTGTCAATTAGTGCAGACTTCTCGCTATGTGAGATCATCTCACTTTTCATTTCCCAACTTGATGAAACTTCTGGTATGGTTTCTAATGTTGGCTTAAGAGAAGTGGGGCCCCAAGGGATAGGTGGAGTTGGGCCTCAAGTATTGATTGAGCTTCCCTAATGAGTTGTTGATGTACAGCTAGATTGATCTTCTCCTCACTCATGAGGGTTTGGGTATTCTTGAAGCTTCTTGGGTAGCTCAGATAAAGCTGCAATGCGACTTCTATGAGCATCAATGATGGCATCTAGAGTCTCGTTCACCTTATCCACAAAAACAAAACCCCCTGAACTATCCTCGGTTGTAATAGCCTCATCTTGTTTATAGCACTAGGCCTAGGTTGAGATTGATGCTCCTCATGCACTTCTTGGGATGTAAAAGCTTGATCCTTCATGTTTTGTTTAGAGACTTCTTGAGAGCTAGTGGATGCACTCTTAGTTTGCTTGTTGCGGTTCTTTTTCCTCCTAGTGGTCCTTTTTCTATTGAAATGTAGGGTCTTGTCCACTAGATTTGCCTTTGCATCCCTAGTTCGAGGTGTCTCATCAGTCTGCATTTCGGCATTTCGTGTCTGTGATCTAGTCATGACTCTAAGTGGCACGACATCCTTATTCTCTGATGAAGGTGGTGATGGAACTGCCTCTACAAAGTTGAGTGAGACCTTTGGCTGAGAGGTGCCTTCCTCATGTGGTTCCAGCAACAATCGAAAAGTGTTCTACACAACACCCTAGATAATATCTTTCAACTGGTGGAAACTGTGGTATTGTTGTATGGGATCGAGCTGCTTGCCTTTGGCGATGTGGACAATCACGAGCCCAATGGGCCTCTCCGCACTCATAAGGGGCCCACTAGTTTGGCTTCTACTTTCCTTTGCTGCCATTGACTTGAGGGGCCTAGAGTCCTAGGTTGGTAGCCGCCTAGCTTAGCAACATCAAAGAATTTTGTTCCCCCGGTTGAGGCTCTAGTGCTTGGCTTGGATATGCGGGACTTTCAAAGAGATTTTCCTTGGATGAATATGATGCATATTCCTCCTCCACATAGCTTGGGTTTACCAAGTCTCTACACATATTTGACTTGTCATAGTCAACAAACCTAACAGGAGCAGTCCCAAGAGCAGGAGGTTGAGCTCCAAGTACAGGTCGTGCTTGCTCTTGTGCCATCGGTGGCTTACGTTCAAAATTAGTATACTCTTGATGCATTTGTGGAGCCACTGCACCCCTTTGCTGCTCACACTCCTGTCTTCATTATTACAATGCGAGTACATTCTTGTGTGGTGTGGGTATAATTCCAAGCACAGGCGTGGCACCACTTCTTTGTGGGTTGGTTTGTGACTAGAGGAGAAAAGGTATTACATTCTTCGGTTTTATGGTTACCGCCACATGCTCCACAAATATGAGGACCTGTAGGTAGTACACTCCTCATTCGCTGTTGCTGTTGTGACTGCATGGGTGGGCGATAGGTTTGTCCCAATCTCCTTAGTACTAGGTTAGCTATCTGGTCTGGATTTACTAGTGCGCTAGACCCTGAACTTTGGTCATCACCCCACTTATCTCTAGGTTGCACCTCAGGGCTAGTACCATCTTGGAATTTGAAGTTATTTGTGAAATCCATAGCATCATGGCAACACTCATTGAAATTTGTATGCTTCTTTGCATAGAGATGTGTGTGCAGTGTTGAATTTTGAGTCCTTTAAAGAAGAGAGAAATTAATCGACTCTGGGTGGGCTTCTTATCTTCTAGGCACGATTAATGTACTGCTTCATCCTATTTACACAGTCTCTAACACTCTCAGTCTCGCCTTGCTTGAAAGAGTAGATGTTTGCTACTACTGTGTCATGCTGAATCCCCATCAAGGAAAAAGAAGCAATGAATCTCTCTTCCAAAACTCGTAAAGAAGATTTGTCTAAAGCCTCTAGTGCCTGAAACCAAGCAAGGTCCTTTCCCTCAAGAGTGAGCCCAAATCCTTCAATTTGCGTATGCTTGTCAGTCACTTGCTCAGCTCGAACTGCTTGCCTAAATGCTGCTGCATGGTCATATGGATCTCCCGACCCTTCGTACTTCTTTACCAGTTTTTCTGAAGAGTTGATGGCCTTACTCGTCTTGAATACTCATCATCGAGCCTACGGCCTCTCACTCTCAATGGTTCCTCTCTTTGGTAAGGTGGTCCATATGCATCCTAGATTGGTGTGGGTCCCCTATTACCTGCCTCACCAACCCCCTCCAAAGATCTTGTTACCCGCATTTCAGGAGGTGCATTTATGGGAGGCCGAGTTGGCTCCCCTACCCTCTGATTGTCATAGTGAGAGAAACGTTGTTGTGGTGTGATCTGTGGTCGCACTTTTGGTGTAGGATAATATCTTGGTGCTAGAGTTGGGCTACTTGCAGTGGTCCAGTTTGATGTTGAGGGTCCCTCTCTAGTGAACTCTCATAGGGGAGGAGAAACAGTTTCTCCAAGAAAGGCTCTCTCTCCTGGTTTAGCTGTATTAGTTGAGAACACTTCCATGAATAATGGTTGTCCTCTCCACGTGAGCTCACGAATCTCCTTCCAATCTAAGGTTCGGTATTCATTGGCCCATTTATCAAACGATTTCGGTTCTTGTATCCTGCAAGCTTCTCGACTACCACCACAAGTGCTAGAGGAAGATCTAGCTCTGGCAATCTAGTTGTGGCATAATATCCTTCTAAAGAGTCCTTATAGACCTCTTGAAGTGGGTCATCATGAAAGACCTTTGTCACTGGAATTTGTCGTACAAACTCCCATTGGTTCTCAGCCCCCTGATCCATTTTGCTCTTGCCTTTCCTGTCCCTTTCCAAATTTAGATCTACAAAAAGTAAATCATCTATGGATGGCTTTGAGGACTGGGCATTGGATGGTCCAGGCATGTCCAGCTCAATGAGCCAATCATCTCTAGACTCCCTTGCTCTGGAAGGCTTTGACAAGTCAAAGAACTCACTCTGCTGACTTGGAGCTTGTACTTGGCCGGCTATTCCCATGTTGGCCGAATCCTTATCTTTTGGCTGGCCGACAAGCATAGGGGGGTGGTGTTTATACCACCCCTACCCCCACTTCATTGTATTGTTTCGGATCTTGTATATAGTAGAGTTTATATAGCTTCTCTCTCTCTCTTTTGCGTTTGCTCTTCTACACTTAGTTCTGTGTTCAAATTCAGGCTGATGGTTCTCTCCTAGGTTTACTTGTCTTCAGCATAGAGTCTTGCTATGTGTGCTCTTAGGTTTTTGTCTCATATCCACTGCATATTTTGACATGGTATCAGAGCCCCAGGTGTCTTGAAGCTTGGAGATATTGGAGAGCTTGCGGGACCGTTAATTTCTTGAAGACCTTCGGCCAGAATTGGAGGACGGGAAGCTTTTACCCTCTACTCAAAAAGAGCGAAAGGCTTAGGCATAGTTGTGGGATCATGTCAATGCCCGTGTGCATTCTTTCATCTTCCTTAATTGCACACCACATGTGATTAATCATATCAAACATATGACATTGGCTAGAGAGTTTTTCCATCATTTGGCTTCTCTGTATAACAAGGTTCACCCATGAAGCAGATCTCCTTGGAAGTGCAGATGTGGGTGATGGATCTTGCAAAGACTTTGATGATGTGGGAGCACATCAACAAGTTGCAAGCTCTTCAGAAGGAGGTTCTTGAGGCTAGGAAGGAGATATCTTCAGAGGACATGGCCATCACTTTGTTGTCTCATTTGACCTCTCAATACTCAGCTTTCTACTCCTCTTTGATCACGAGTTGCAAGCTCAACACCATCACGCGGGAGGAGCTTGTGCCTATGGTCTTGGACTAGGAAGAGCGTTTTATGAACCCTCCACAGGGCGGAGGTTTTGAGGCCTTGACACTGGCCAGCAGTTTGCAAGGCCACAGTAAGGGCAAAGGGAAGTCTTCATAGGAGCAGGAGCCTGCCGACTTTGATCGTGACGCCTTGAAGGCAAAGAGGACCTAAGCGGAGAAAGGCCACTATTGGAGGAAATGTCCTAAGTGGAGCACCGAGAAGGGTGCGGATTCCTCACAGCAGTAACTGTGAAGACTCCAGCTTTTGTGCACTTGGAGATTATGGATACTAGTGTTTCATCTTCTTCGAGCAGGGAGGTGGTTGGACTCGCCGCTAGGGACACTCGAGACTAGATTCTTGATAGTGGTGCTTCCAGGCACATGATTCCTTCCCAAGAGTTATTACAGGATCTTCAAAGGCAGGCATGTCACATCTTGATTGATTGGTGATGAGTCCACTATCCATATTCACAGTGAGGGTAGGTTAGAGATCATTCCCGATGACAAAGGGGGGAAGCATTCTTCCTAGTTTTTTTTTTCCCATGTCTTGGTTTTCATCTATTGTCAGTGCATGAGGTTTGCAAGAGCGACATGCCAGGTTGTATGGGAAGGCAAAGTGGAGAATTGGATTTACAAATTATCAATACTCTCTCTTATTACAGGTTCTCAATTACTTGATGTGTGGCAGTTTTGTCATGACCACTTGAATGTGCATCCGCTACGGCGGTAGGCTTTCAGGGACCAGATGGTGGATGGCTTGCCAAATGATGGCAGCCAACAGGAACATTCCAGTTCT
This sequence comes from Cibotium barometz, assembly GCF_041138505.1. Classification (NCBI taxonomy): domain Eukaryota; kingdom Viridiplantae; phylum Streptophyta; class Polypodiopsida; order Cyatheales; family Cibotiaceae; genus Cibotium; species Cibotium barometz. Next base: position 54,912,742 of record NC_141054.1, read on the forward strand.
TGCATTCGTCAGTCAGAGGAGACTTTATAGGTGAACTATGCTTTGATGTCTCGTATCATTTGGGACAAAGAGCGTGCTACAGTTGAGGAAGCTCTCTCCCAGGGGACTTGTAGAAAAGCCAAGCAAATGTCAGATGGTGACTTGTAGGAGGAGGTGTTTGTTGAGCAACCTCTAGGCTTTTGAGGTTTTGGGTTCACAGGGGGTGGTTTACAGGTTCCGGAAGGCCTTGTATGGTCTTCAACATATTCCCAAGACTTGGCATACCAAAGTTACAGTTGATGATCCTTGTGAGTAGGTTGATGCCTCTTTGTTTCGGAAGTGATTTTGTTCACTGCTTTGGTTTGCTGAACACACCAGATTGGACTTGAGCTTCCTGGTGGGGTTGTTGAGCTCATTCATCAGATGCCTTTGAAGACTCATTGGGATGCAAAATTGCAGATCTTACAGTATCTAGGGTACAAAGGATCTTGGACTCTTCTATGATACTAGATGGGGAACGATGGATGGAGTTAGACTCCATGGTTGGAGTGACTCGGATTGGGGAGGAGATCCAGACACGATGAGATCTACATCAAGCTATGGTTTTACCCTTGGCTTAGGAACTATTTCATGGAGCAGCACGAGGCAGCCAACTATTGCTTGTCATCTACAGAGACGGAGTACCGGATTGTGTGTAGTGCTACTTGCGAGATGGTGCGGTTGCAGAGGTTTCTTAGAGAGATTGGGTTTCCCATGGGTGGCAGAATCCACTATCATCTAGAGTCACTTTGTTCATGAGAAGTTTTTGGCTGATGAAATCTTGCTAGATTTTTGTTTGACGACGGAGGACAATGCGGCTGACCTCTTCATGAAAGCTCTACCTCAAGCGATGCTCTAGTGGTACTCCAGCTTAGTGGGGTTGGTTCCACATCTAGGAGTTGAGAGGGAGTGTTAGCAGTCATCTCCTATCTATGCATTACACACCAGGGCAAGTGTTGTGGGTGTGCCCGCCCATTTAGGTGTTTACCCATTTTTCCCCAATTTTCCATGTATTTTTCCCATTTTTACTGGTCATGGGGTTGTTGTACTGGCTGACTTGTAGCCTTGTACCTAGCTGACTGCTCCTCTGGCTGACCGACTGATTGTATGCAGTCGTGGACTTGTTAGCAGCCAGTCAGATATCTTTTGGCTAGCCGACCACCATAGGTGGGTGGTATAAATACCACCCCTACCCCCACTTCATTGTATTGTTTTTGATCTTGTATATAGCAGATTTTATATAGCTTCTCTCTCTCTCTCTCTCTCTTCTGTGTTTGCTCTTCTACTCTTAGTTCTGTGTTTAGATTCAGGCTGGTGGTTCTCTCCTACGTTTGCTTGTCTTCAGCATAGAGTCTTGCTACGTGTGCTCTCAGGTTTTTGTCTTCTATCTACTGCGTATTCCAACATACCTCTATGAAGGTGCTCATGGTAGGCCTCAGTGTTGGTGACTCCACTAGGGGTAGTCAACACCATGATCTAAAATTAGGGACTATTAGATGAAAGGTATAAGTGTACATGGCGGTGTAGTATGTATAATAGGTGTCATTATGAAAACTTTCCATGATTATTGTTGGGTCCACATCCCTATTTGAGTTATGTTGGATGAGTGCTATATCTCCCATGATTACTGTTAGGTCTACATTCTTAGTCGAGTTATGTTTGATGAGTGCTATATCCCCCATGTTTAGGTGCTCACTAAAATCTATGCCATACTATAAAAATGAGAAGATAAGTGACAAAAACAATTAGTGCAAAGTATGTGAAGGGGCCCTCATAGTCACCGACCAACAAATGAGGCCTACTTTATTGACACACACTTCACCTTGTTAGTGGGCTCTTCTGTTTATGGCTTCTACTATTTGCTGACTCAATTACTGCTCTAATCTGGTAATATGAGCATCCTTTTTAGTGAGTAGAGTTTTGATTGCCTCTTTATAGGTTTCCCTTTCATGTAAGAAAATAACATATTTGGTGTTGGCATCCTAGGCTTATCTTCTTGTTTCTTTAATCTGAAGTAAGGCCTTTTAAAAAACTATTTTTTGGATTTTATTTCTATCTTAACTTCATTTAAAGAGTTTGTTAAGTGAGCCACTACTCGCTTGTGATTGTTGATGGCTAATTCAAGTTGCTCCTTACCCTTCAAGAACTTTGTATGAAGGGAACAAATTGCTTGTGCATGTGTCTTGTTCATCTCTTCTCATTCCTTTTCCAAATGTTCTATGCATTATCTTTTGATCTCTGTAACCTTGTGAAGCTTTGCAACCTACTCTTCGATGAGCTTCTTGCTAGATTCAAAGTTTGCTTCTTCAATTTGCTATAGCTTGGCCTTCATCTCACTATACTATTCTATGTATTGTCTTTTGATCTCCTCCAACTTGTGAAACTGTGCGACAGTCTCTTCAGCTAACTTCTTGCTAGCTTCAAACTTTGCTTCAGTTTGTTGTAGCTTGGCGTTCATCTTACTAGACTACTCTATCTCTACCTTGTGATGCTTCTCTTTTTGGTTCACTTGTTCCTTCATCTTGTTTGTGTCTTCTTTCAATGCTTTTAGATCTCTCTGATTAGAGGCATATGTTGTGATGATCATGTCTAGCTCTAGTTAGAAATTCCCTTAACTTATCTTTGTGCTTTTGCTATTGCTCCCTGAGCTCTTATGTTGCTTTGCTTCTCTTTGATCTTTCTAGTATCAGCTTGGCTTTTTTTCTTTCCAATTCCTCTTCACAATTCCTTAAGCCTTTTTTTTGTGTAAGTACTAATTGTAATCTAGAATATAATAGGCTAGCATATGGCAATAATTTGATACCAAACTCTCATTATCATCGTGTTCTTTGTCTGGATTGGTAATATAATTACTTGTATCCCTGTGTTTTTTAGGAAGGTAAAGCTCTAATGTAGCCATATAGCTTAAGAAGTTTGGTTCTAAATGGATTAGAAAAATAATGGGAAATCTATAAGAAAACTTGGCATAGGCATTTGTAAGTTAACATCCTTAACACTAGTTTGGTAATAGAACATAAAATTTTCCATGGACATAGTTATGTCCTCTTTACTAACTAAATTTATAACACATGGATAGTAAAAATCAAAGGTTTCCTTTTTTCATAACATCAAGTACATCGTGAAGGAAAATTGGAATTTTTGGGAATCACGTTGGTTACCTCTAGGCTTTTCACTCGCTTTTCAATCTCATAAGAATTCATAGGCCAACTTACAGTTGTAATGCAAAGTTGTTTGGACTATATTTGATCAAAGGCTTTAATTAACCAATTTCAATTTGTTTTCCAAACCTTTTGGATATGCATTACTTCACAAACATATACATAGTGTAATATAATCCGTCTTAGGCTTAGAACTCCAAAATTTAGGTCTTCATGAGAATTCTAATGTATTTAGCTGTCTAAAAAAAGTTCAACTTTGTGGTTTTATAGCTAATCAAACAATCATAGACTAGGAACAAATCTTGCACACATGTTTTGTATAATATTATGCTTCGCTGGTGCATTTGGTGAGGGCTAATAACATATACACCTATCCTTTTAAGCACTTTATTTTAGACGAAAGTTCACAAATTTTGAACCATATTTATTACTATAGAATAAGAGACTACTTCATGTATTTTTAAACATCTCATAAGGCTTTAAGTGAAATATCTAGTCATTTTATATAATGTCTGTTCCACGGAGACACTCACGGGAACACGGATTATGGAAGGAGGCCGGAAGCAATTAATGCGAGAGAGTGGGATTGTAGCTATGGGAACATAAAGACGCACATAATTTCTCCATATTTTTGTGCCGAAGTGCAAAGTAAATCCTTTTAGGCCAATGTGGGTTCTAAATGAGAGTTCTAAGTGTATTAAGCAAGGCTCACTTATGGGGTTGTCCGCCCATGTGTGAAAGAGGTCTAGGGTTAGTGACATCTCTATAAAAGAGATGTTAGCTAAAGAAAGAGGACGTTTTTGGCCATTCTCATAAGCTATTGATTGAGTGAAGCTCTTGAGCTCTCAAGCTATGGCAACTCTCTAACTCTCTCTATTAATGAGCATCAAGCTCCAATGAGTATAGCTCCACTTCTTTCTCTTAATCTGTTTTAGTATCATTGAAGTAGATTAATCTATGATTAGTTGAATGCTTCTTTCTTTCTCTTGTGTATGCATGCTTGTAGTGTGTGTGTGTAGTCTCCATTGATGCAAGCTCTTGCCCACTTCATTGGCAAACAATGAGTTATTCATGGTGGATAGACTCTCTCTATGAGCTTGTGGGTTTGTGAATGTTACATTCTATGCTTGCTTAAGCTTGTGGGTTAGTAGATGCACGCTTATGGGTTTGCTGGCATTAGGGAAAGCTAAGATTTAATCAATGTTTGAATGGGATTAAGAGATTACCATGCATTGCTTGTTCTCTTGATTAGTGTAGTGGGTTTAAGGGATTGAGAGATTGATTGAGGTGTTGAATGGTTGAATCGTCAAGTGGTGGTTCGTGTATGTGAGCTCTCCCGCAAGGGATAAGCTTCATGCACTAATCGGGTCGAGTCCTCGGATTGACATTGTGTTTCTCAGCACATTTGTTGATCGATAGTACTCTATGAGCACTATATTGCATGGTAGAGAGAACTGCTCTTCAATGGTGCCGTCGCTGCCGGGGAACGAGTGCCTACATTAGTTGAGCACCATACACACACTACCACTCCTTGCTAAGCTCCAATCGGTTGCAAAACTGTTGGATAGGAGAGCACGCTTTGGGACTAATTTTGGTAGTTATTTAAGACTAATCTGTTATTAGATTCTCTTTAATTGTCTTGCAATTTGAGTGCGATTGGCTAGCTACGCTTCTCACTTGAGGTCAGGACAAGGATTCAACACATGGGAAGGATTGGAGGTAGGCGCTAAACTTGCCAATTTCAATTTGTGTGCGAAAGAGAGAGGCCTGTTTTGCATTTCTGTCATTCTGTTTGAGGATAATTTTTGCTGTCTGAGGTTAATTTTTACAGTTTCAATTTTTGCATGTTCATTTTATTTTCTGTTCTTAGCTTAGTTTAGTTTTCGGCATCTTTAATTTTGTGCATTTTAGTTCTCTGTTAAACCTGCATTTTAGTTCTCTATTAGACCTGCACCTGTAGAGAAACTGAAATCTGTACACACACATGAACATTGAACATTTCAAATTCACTGCAAATCTCACAGCTGCACATGCATTGAATTCGCTGCAAATCTCACATCTGCACACCCATTGAGTTCACTGCACACGCACTTCAAAAAAAGAAAAATAATAATAATAATAAGAAGGCAGCTGTGCGTGAACAGCGCACCGCGCGGAGAGACCCACACACTGCACTATAAAGACCGTCACCACACCGGATAAAGGGGTGCAAAAACAAAATTGGGAGGTTATCTAACTTTTCGAGAGGAGTTAGAAAACACCCATCGTTGAAATTTCAGCCCCGGAACCATTTTCCCATAGTGAGTTTAGTATGGGAAACTAGTAAATTTCAGGCGATTTTCGATCCTAAAAAATACGCTATTTTTTTGGCCTTATGTGTTCGAGGGCGTTCAAAATGGGTTCTGGCAAAGTTTGAGCCAACTTGAAAATTTTTGGATTAAAAAAAAAACAACCTTAAAATTTGACCTTATGCACTTGCGGTCGAGACGTCATATAGACACTGCCTGCCCCATAGGGTCTAAGGCACCTTCTAGAGTGCCTACGCAGGAAAGTGGGACCCAATCGGTAGGAAATTTGGCAAATATTGCTGAAACCTTTTCCGAATCCCAATCTGATACCCTTTTCAAGACAACTAGCTCATTGTCTATGGACAATCTAGGGCCGTCAAATAGTCATCCCTTAGCCCCAAATAGGACACCCACAAGATCTTTTAATCCATTTGAAGCCGACACCATGGGGTTACCACTCAATGTGAGACTTCAATATGTCTACACGAACGCTCAAGGAGCTGAGATCTTTAGAGATCCACAATAACGGTATCTCGGTAAGATTGCGGACTTTTTCTTAGAGCTTGATAGAGCACCTCTAGTCAATGACCAGGGTAACATGTACATGGGTGGAGATGGTGTTCGCTAGAAGTCACCTATCATCCAGAGAATGTAGACAAATTAGAGGGGCTAGTACAGCAGCCCCACGACCAGTAAAAATGGGAAAAATACATGGAAAAATGGGGGAACACCTAAATGGGTGGGCACCCACAACACTAGCTCTAGTGTGTAATGTACAGATAGGAGATGACTATTAACAAGGTAGCACCACCTCCTATTCCTTTGCCTACAAAATATACTAACACGGATGTTTTGCAGCAAATGTCTATTATAAAATATGAAGATTTAATCAAGAGTAGAAAACCCATGCTACGGCCCAAAGCTCTTTTTCACGTTCTAATACAAGTGTGACATCATTCAACCCAACAAGATTGTTTCTAGAAGGTCATAGTACATCACCTTGAAAGTTTTTGTATATGCCATATCCAATCAGGGCCCCCATGCTAGAATGGTATGAACTTATGTCCATGGTGGTGGGGGAAGGGAGAACGTGGCAATCAGTACAAAGCTTTTAAATCCATTATAAGATTTATTGGAGATCAGAATAGTCACGTCCATGGTGGGGGAAGGGAGAACGTGGTAGTAAGTACAAAGCTTCTAAATCCATTATAAGATTTATTGGAGATCAGAATGGTCACGTACATGACACCTTATAGCTACATGAGATGGAAGAAGGAAAATCCAATACATACACTGGGCGCGCGATAGAGACAAAGGATGTAAACCCCCAGATTGAAGAATTTGGTATCCAACCTAAGTGGAGAAAGGAATTTCTCACCATATAAGAATATGGGAAAATCTACATATGGGAATTACCAACACAAAAGGTGGATCCTCTGCTCAAGAGGAGATTCACACTAGAAAAATTTGTTGTTGAGAAGACAAAAAACTCTTATGTTTGTTATTATTTCCCATTGTTTGATCTAGCACACTTCAACCGAATCGAGAGTCAAAGCCTCTTCTCTTATGCATACGAGCCGGGCACACAATACCCGATCTAGCGATCATCATATCATGCAAGTTTATAAAGCTGACCGTGGCACTTGTTGTTGCCGATGAGAAGAATAAGGAAATATTACACTTTGGCATGAATAGCAGTCTAGAAGAGGAGTGGATATTGTATTACTATCATCGTCTTACCTGTTGCTTACTTGGATATATGCATTTTACATTTGAAGACATGATACATCTTTCTGGACATCCCATCCTTATTTTAGGAGAATACTATGCAAGCTATAGTCAAGAATAATAGATTCAAGCTTGGCGGCAATGAACGACAGGATGAAAAACTTCTGAGAACAAAACTTCCATCATGCAAGGGGATGTGTTAACCCCATTTGGACTTAACAAAGGCACTTTCTAATGAGAGTAGCATAATTATTTAATGAAAATACACTATAAACATTGTAAATATTATGAGAAAACCTAGCAAATGCCCAAGGTTATTAGTTAGGGAGTTCTTGGAAGAGTAGAAATAGTGCATAACACCATTATATTTTCCCATGAGCATGGAAATTTCTATGGACACGAGCCTAGATAATTCCTTTGGGCCATGTGCACGTTCTTCTTTGGTTAAAGCACCATGCTTATCTCTAGTTTTTCATGTCCCCATCGGCATGAGTATCTCGTTTCTCTATTTTTGCTACTCGTGGTTTTTCATGCCAAATGGACTTGATCTTTTCAGTACAAATGCATTCCCACTAAGCTCCAGTATTCAAGCTCTAACATTTAATCACCTTCTCAACCCCAATATACAAAATCATTTCAGTATGATTTTCTTAAAAAATTCACGACGCGAATATCTCAGAGATAGCTATGTTTGAAAAACTCAAGATAGACACGACCATGAAAAACTCTGATTTCTCATGCCAAATTTTTTGATCTTTTGGGTTCAAGTTCACTTGCAGTGAATTTTAACAATCAGTCTGTATGATTTCATCACCTTGTCTACCCCAATAGATGAGATAATTTTGGTATGATTTTGTATGAATTAAGAAGATCCTAATTATGAGCTCTTCTCTTATGCATAACTAAACAAAACAGAACTAGAATTCGTAATACATCATTAGCTTACACACTATATACATTTTTCAATGTCCCTCTCTCCCCCCCCCATTATCATCAAAACAAAATATGATTGAAGAGGTTTAAAAATGAAAAAATTACACAAAGTTGATTTTTTGAGGAACAGTTGGAGGAGGACAATAAATAGCGAAGAGAGAAAGAACATGACGATAAAGTTGGAGGAGGAGGATGATAAATAGCAAAGAGAGAAAGAAGATGAGAAAATCCAGCATACAATTGATAATAAGGTTGTAGAAATGAGAGCTCATATCACCAATGGCCTCACTGTTTCTTGTGTGTATATTAAGCATATGGCACACTATGACAAAGGGATTATAAATGAAAAAAGCATGTTGTATAACTTAACAATGGCCTTCGCTATGATGTCCATTCTTTTGAGTTGGTGTGGTGGGTTTGATTTCATCCTTATGTATGTGCGTGTGCGTGTGCGTGTGCGTGTGCATGTGCGTGTGCAATATTCGAGCTCTAACATTTGATCACCTTCTCAACCCCAATACATGAAATCATTTCAGTGTGATTTTCTAAAAAAATTCATGACGTAAATATCTCAGAGATAGCTATGTTTCAAAAACTCAAGATAGTCACGACCATGAAAAACTCTGATTTCTCATGCCAATTTTTTTGATCTTTTGGGTCCAAGTTCACCTGTAGTGAACTTAAACAATGAGTCTCGATGATTTCATCACCTTGTCTACCCCAATAGATGAGATAATTTTGGTAAGATTTTGTACGAATTAACAAATAATAACAGATTAGTTAAGATCCTAATTATGAGCTCTTCTCTTATGCATAACTAAACAAAAGAGAACTAAAATCCGTAATACATCATTAGCTTACACACTATATACATTTTTCAATGTCCCTCTCTCCCCCCCCCATTATCATCAAAACAAATTATGATTGAAGAGGTTTAAAAATGAAAAAATTACACAAATTTGATTTTTTGAGGAAAAGTTGGAGAAGGAGGATGATAAATAGCGAAGAGAGAAAGAACATGAGAAAATCCAGCATACAATTGATAATAAGGTTGTAGAAATGAGAGCTCATATCACCAATGGCCTCACTGTTTCTTGTGTGTATATTAAGCATATGACAAACGGATTATAAATGAAAAAAGCATGTTGTATAACTTAACAATGGCCTTCGCTATGATGTCCATTCTTTTGAGTTGGTGGGGTGGGTTTGACTTTGTCCTTATGTATGTGTGTGCGTGTGCGTGTGCGTGCATGTACGTGTGCGCGTGCATGTGCGTGTGTGTGTGCGTGTGCATGGCGTTTGCTAGGGATGGGGTCAAGTTAGGCATGTGTTCTACTTGTCAGGGATGGAGAGCATTAGATCGATATAGTTCTAAGTAAATAGGAAATATGTTTAGCATCAACCAGAAACTAGCATGAGGTTTACATATATATATATAGGTCAAGGACCCATGGTAAGCATTTTAATCAATACAACTTGGCCACCAAACTCCTCTCCTTTGTAATTTCTGCTAATTCAGAGTAACTAGCCTTAAATCTTCGGGACGCAACCTCTTGAGCACCATTTTCAGAGTAACTAGCCTTAAATCTTCGGGACGCAACCTCTTGAGCACCATTTTCCCGCCTCATATCTGATAAAGAGGATGCAGAACTCGAGCATTGAGAAGAGGGTGCATTGTTAATGTTAGTATTATCCTTTGGAACCGATAATGAGGACCCTAATTGCCGACTGAGCGAGCTTAACTCTCTGTGGTAGGGCTTGCCTCCAGCGGCTAATTGCATGTTCTCTGTTAATCTTGAAGCTTTGTGATGGTGATCAATACTTGGCAGTGAGAGGGTTAGCTGCAAAGCCGGATCACCACCTCCATCTTCATCAAAATTGGCGGCGGGGAGGAGCTTCTGTCTCTTCGACTTAGCACGAAGAATCTTTTGCGCCTGATCATGAGTCCAATGTAAACCGTTTTTGGATGACGACAAGGTTTTATCGTGTGTGTTTGTGGGAGGGTGTGATGCTGGTGCCTCCATCTCCTTCAAGTACATCAACCCTGACTGCATGCAATTAGCAAAGCCAATTAGCAGGTTAATTACAGGGTATCATGCAGCTAGTTAATCCTCCACTCTTTCATTAAAACCTGCCAGCCAATTCAACTCAAGAAGAAGAAGACTCGATTAAGCTTAATCCTCTGATTTAATTACAAATTCAAGCCTTACCTTAAGATCTAGGCATCTTTCCCACCCTCGTGGGAGGGGTCGGAGGTCGGAGTCGAGGCAAACTTCTCCACTTTTGTTCACGGCAGTCCATGAGACCTGTGTCGTTGTTTTGGCCATGGTAGCTCAACACTGTATATGCTTGTTAATCTGGGCGTTCCTTTGCTAATTAGAGCTTAAACGACAGCATAAAAGTCTCTTGCGCTGCGCCAGCTAGTGCAAAGACATAACGAGTGGTGTGTTTCATAAGGTGCAATCCCCTAATTACGCCACAATCCCATGAGGACATCATGCCTAGGTTGCTTTAAATGCCCATATGTAAGTCTTATCCTGGCTTCTTAAATCATTTAAATATATGCCTTTTTACCAATTGCTGTAACTACCACCCACCTACTGTCCAAGGAATGAGGACACGGTTCTCTCTTTGTGTGTAATAATAGATTTCTAAAATGCTAATGTATAAAATATCTCTATATTATATAAAGGAAGTGTTTCACAAAACTACCATGAGGCAAGAATTTGAAGGATCAACACGTAGTTTAGAGGTTCGGGCGGCAGATTCGAGGAGAATTTGAAAAATTACAAGCTGGGAATTATATAAGTGTGAAGCCCAAGTTAGCCCTCTAGTACTTTTTAATAAGTTTAAATGGGATTCCCCTTTTTCTCTTGTATATTTTTGTGGATCTAGTTGATGCTTAGGTCAAGATGCATCACTATGCTACAATAAAATAACCTATTTTACTATTTAAGTTGGAATCCTTAAATGTCAAGATTGGCAAGAATCTCCATATCCAAACTTATTCCTGAAAATTTTAGTGAGATTATCCACACAGCACATACTTTTATGTATTTTGTTAAATGTGAGGGCATTTTGTCCATGTATGAAGGCATGTAGAAATAAGAAAATACATGCACACATCTCAAACACTAGTGAACTATTCGTATA
>NC_141054.1:54931519-54989019 GCF_041138505.1 Cibotium barometz
ACTAGTGTTAAGGTCCATTTCACTTAATTCATTAAATTTAAAGCCCTATTTACTGTTTCTTATGTGCAAAATTAAAAATAAATTGAAAACAAAAAATGTAAAAATTGACCAGTTCACTTGAGGGGAGGTGTTGAAATATACAAGTGAATAGGGTGTGTGCGGTAACAAGCCATTAGCAAGAGGCTGTAAAAGAGAAACTATAAATGAGTGAGAAGCTCTAAAAAGGTGAGAGGTATCTAGTGGGAAGAGAATAAAGGGTAGCATGAGAAGATTTAGGATGTGTGGAGATATTCTGGGAAGAGGTGGAGAGAATCAAGCAAAAGAGGCAGAGTGAATCAAGGAGAGATCCGTGGGATTAGATGCTTGGATGTAAACTCTATAAATTGAGGCATTGGCCTGATGAGAATTTGTTGGTTTTTGATTATCCATGCCTACATTAAGCTATCAGTTAATTGTTGAATCACTCATATCGTGATGTAACAAGGTCTCCAATAGATGAGTTTGATTCTGCTTCATCTGAGGGCTCAAGAGTTACATTGTCAGATGAGCCAGAAGATCTGTGGATGTGTGGAGCCTCATGTAAGGATTTCAACACTGAGAGACTTAAGGGTAATCGAAGTGTGTCAGATGAGGCATACATTCCACAACCCTTCCCTGAGCACTTAATTGATCCCCTAGAATAGGGTCATGTCCTTGCAACATTATCGACATGTGCTTTACCTAAGCCAATTCAATTTTGTGACTCAGATGGATATGACATTATTCCTATACGAATGGTACAACCACGTGACCTTCTAGATGATTTGTACTATGGGGATGCATTCACAACAGCACTGCATGTAGAGAAAGTATCAATGGAGGATTTAACACTCGAATCTGCTAATGATGCTGATAAGGAAGATGGATGGGACTCTGATTTTGATGATGATGTGATAATCCCTGAGGAAGAGTTAGGAAAGGCACGCCTACTCTTGAGAAGAAGGGAGGTTCAAGTAGAGATCCCTCGAAGCCGACCTAAACGTAAATGCTGTAAGAGCCATAAGAGAATCCGTAAACAAGATGAGAGGGAATGACATGAGAGAATACAAAAAGAAAACGAGGAGTTTAAGAATGAACACTCTCGACCACCACCTCACTTCTCAGGAAAGAATGGATATCTATACTATGTCCAAGCACAAGATAGTATCAAAGACTAAGTAAAACGATCAGATGGATTCCAACCAGGAGAAAAGCTAAAAACTATAGCGAAAATTGTAAAAAAACAAAGAGACCAAAACAAAAACTCAAGTATCAAACAGATTCAAAAGAGAATGTCGGAAGTGCAAAGATAAAGGTTGAACGAAAAACGCTGATATGCAAGATTGCAAAAGAGAGCTCAAAACCACATGGTCTTCAATTAGTGATGACTCAAGTGGACACAAGAACAAGGTCTCAATGTTCCCCCCAACTTCACACAGTACACTCTTCAAGATCGGAAGATTGTTCTTCAACAGCCCATGCGACAAAAGCCAAGCATGCAAGGGGTTTCATATGATGGTGCAGAAGATGCAAAAAATTTGATATCGCTAAGCCAGGAGAAGAGCCTCGCTATGTGTGGATTGCCACAGACCTGTCCTTAGATGAGGAGAAGTTATTATTTCAAACAACAAAGGAGTATCGCGATGTTTTTGCTTGGAGTTATAAAGACCTCAAAAGAGTTGATCCAAGCATATGTCAGCATACAATTCCATTGCGAGAGGATGCAAAGCCTTCCAAGCAATGTCCTTATACTTACAATGAGAATTTTACACGAAAGATAAAAGAAGAAATAGACAAGCTCTTAGAGGCAAAATTTATCTATGAGATTGAACACACTGAATGGGTCTCCCCTATTGTAGTGGTGCCCAAGAAAAATGGAAAACTTCGAGTATGTGTAAACCTCAAGAAGGTAAATGCAACTACTGTACGTGATCATTACCCACTTCCAATCACGGATCATGTTTTGGAACGTGTTGCAGGGAAAAAGGCATATAGTTTCTTGGATGGATTCTCCGGTTACAATCAAGTGTCAATTGATCCGAAGGATCAACACAAGACAGCCTTTGCTACTGAAGATGGCATCTTTGCCTATCGTGTTATGCCATTTGGTCTAATAAATGCACCTGCAACCTTTCAGCGGGTTAATGAGTCATGTATTCAAGGAGTACCTTAGGCTATTTCTTGAGATCTTCATGGATGATTTATGTGTTCACTCACAAGAGCGTGATGATCATATAGAACACCTCAGACTTCTGTTTCAAAAGTGTCAAGTTTATCATATATACTTGAATCCTGACAAGTGTAAATTCATGGTAAGATAAGGGAAAATTTTGGGCCATATTGTTTCTCGCACTGGTATTTCAACAGATATGGATAAACTTGATGTCATTGTCTCATTACCTCGGTCCATCAACCCTAAAGGGGTACAAATATTCATGGGACATTGTGGCTATTATCGTCAATTCATCTACATGTACGCTGTCCTAGCCAGACCATTATATGCTCTTCTTGTAAAGTTTAATTGGACTGACGAGTGTGAGGAATCCTTTGAAAAGTTGAAGCAAGCATTAGTGTCTGCACTCATCTTACGGGCACCAGATTGGAACCAAATCTTTCATGTCCATATTGATGCTTCAAACTTTGCAATTGGATGTATTTTGTCTCAATCGGGAGAACATAATAAGGATTTCCCAATCTCATATGCTAGTCGACAGTTGAACAATGCTGAGAAGAATTATACCACAACAGAAAGAGAAGGTTTTTCCATGATATATGCAGTGAAAAAGTTTCTCCATTACCTTTTGGCAAACAAATTTATATTTTTTGTGGACCATCAAGCACTGCTATATTTTGTGAATAAGCTTTGTGCAATTGGAAGGATTGTGAGGTGGTTTGTTATCCTTCTTGAGTTTGATTTTGAAGTGGCAGTCCGAAAAGGAACAACTCATCTTAGGGCAGATCATTTGTCTCGAATCACCTTTGGAGAAGCTCCTATGGGTGTGGATGATGATATGTTAGATTCAACACTTTTCCTTGTAGAGACAGCTCCTAAGTGGTCTAAACCCATCTTAGAAATTTTGACAAGTGGGCAGATACAACTAGCGGGTCCTAATGTGGACCTATGGCAACCATTCAAGTTAATCTCAGGGAGATTATATTGTCAGGGTAACGATGGAGTGTTGCGGTTATACCTAACCCTAACCAATATGAGGAGATCTTGGAATGGGCACATGAGGGTATTCGTGGAATCCATGCATCAGCTCTACTATTACTTGTGTGCGACGTATAACTCTCAGGATGGGCAACGGTGGCCTACCATGCATGCGGATGCTGAAAAATTTGTTCATAATTGTGCTTCATGTCAAATTCAACAACCAATTCATAATGTCACATTATTCCAAATTTCAATTGCACCAAGTTGGAGTAAGTATATTGTGGACTATCTTCAGCATGGTCATACTGATCAAACAATTCCTAAATATCGAAAGCATGCTATTGAAGTTGAAGTGGACAACTATATGCTGATAGACGGCCAACTCTACAAGAGGGGAAAGGATGGCAACTTGCACATGTGTGTATGTGAAGCTGACTACTTGAAAATCTTGACTCATGCACATGCAGGTGTTGGGGCTGGACACTTTTCGGGCAATACCATAGCTAAGTTGATTAGGTGGTCTGGGCTTTGGTGGGCAACCTTACAAATGGATGCCGAAGAATATGTAAAACGCTGTGATGATTGTCAAAGGGCCAAACCTCCCATCACAAAGGACAATATGCCATTGCGGCCTATGTTAAGCACACGTGCTTTTGCCAAATGGCGTATTTATTTTGTCGGTCCCATTAAACCTCCAGCTCATCACACGCATGCCGAATATATTATAGTTGCAACTGACTATTTAACCAAATGGGTAGAGTCAAAGGCTACAGTCAAAAATGATGCCAAAACCACAGCCAAGTTCTTGTATGAGTACGTGTTTACACGCTATGGCTTACCTATTGAAATTGTTAGTGA
The DNA here is from genome assembly GCF_041138505.1 of Cibotium barometz. Taxonomy (NCBI): domain Eukaryota; kingdom Viridiplantae; phylum Streptophyta; class Polypodiopsida; order Cyatheales; family Cibotiaceae; genus Cibotium; species Cibotium barometz. The sequence continues at coordinate 54,935,550 of NC_141054.1, forward strand.
TCAAGGTGTGTACTTTGTGAATGCAGTCATAGAGTTTTTATTGGTAATTCACAAGCCTTCTGCACCATATCATCCCAAGACCAATGGTCAAGCTGAGTGTACTAACAAGATTCTCTGCACAGCACTCACAAAGATTGTTGAGGGACATAGGACTGATTGGGAGCAAAAGTTGCACTCAATTCTTTGGGCATATAGAACAGCCTATAAAACATTTGTGGGCACAATCCCATTTGAGCTTGCTTTTGGTCTAGATGTAATTCTTCCCATTGAATTTCTTGTACCTACTCTACGAGTTGCTAAACAATTGGACTGGAGTGGTCATGAGCTTTCTCAATGCATTGATGAATTGGAAAAGCTTGATGAGACCCGCTTATTGGCGGTAATGGGGATGTATGCCGAGAAGAGGAGATAAAAGCAATGGTATGATCGAAATGTAACAGCTGGCCAATTCAAAAAAGGAGACCTTGTGCTCTTGTACACACTTCAGAAGCATAAGCAAAAGCTCAAGAAACGTGGCCTAGGACCGTTTGTTATTAATGAGCTTACTCCTAGTGGTGCAGTGCATTTAGAGACACTAGAAGGTGACTTCATTAATGGAAGTCGTCTCAAGAAATACAATGAACCATTAACTGAAGCCATGCTTCAACAAATGCATGCTGCCCACACACGGAAAGAAGCACATGACCTACTTAAACGTTAGGCTCAGGAAGAAGCTAAAGCTAGAGTTGCAAAAGCCAAGGAGCGTCGCAAGGCTTCTGTGTTAACCTTATAGTTGGCTACTGATGATGAACAATATGTCGATCCTTTCAATATTCAGGTGTGTCTTCATCTTCATGAGACTACCTACTTTGTCTCTGCCTTAATTGACTCTGGTGCAGATTATAATGTTCTCTCATTTGACACATGGGTAGCCTTGGGACAACCAACACTTGTGCACATTCCTATTGACTTATGAAGCTTCCCAGGTGAAGATAACCCTATAGAGGAAAAATGTGTCATTATGATGTCCATTCAGAATCACCAGATGTCAGTTCCCTTTTATGCGGCTAGTAAGTCCAAGGCAGTGGTAGAGGTTGTTCTTGGTCGATCATGGTTAAGTGCTACCAATTGTTCATTAGATTGGAAGAATAGACAATACAAATTGCAAATTGATTCTGATTGCATCTTGGGATCTGCTACTCCAGGAGTTTTATCATGTCAAAATGGTGGTAGTTCTACCTTACACAACCCAATTTCAACATCTGCTCTTCAAGCTCCAAGACAAATGATGTGGATAATTGCTGAGTCCTCAAATGACGGCCATGGCTGGCATGTTCCAACTACTCTAGTCACTGCTCAAAGAAGGCCAGGCAAGAAGGAATTGTCAATTTGGCTACCCAAAGATGCATACAAACTTGTACCACCTAGCCTAGTTGCTAAACCTCCTAAAAAGCATATCTTTTCCAAGCCTGAACCTCAGATTGTTACTCATTAGGTCCCAAAGCATGTTCTTAAAACACAAGGCTATTATGAGGGTGCAATAGCACTTTGTCTTCCCAAATGCCATGGTTTGCTAGAGCCAGAAGAGTGTATCAATAAGATTCCAAAAGCCACTCTTGGTTTTTCATATCAGTGGGTGCAAAGGGAGTCAACACAACCTCTTCAAGATAGGATAGGTGGTTGTAAAAGCACCTACAAATCTCCTTGTGTTGACCTTCCCCAAACATGTATTCACCAGTTGTCCCAACTTCTTCTTGTTACATACTTCCACCATCAACTTGTGTACCTAAAACAAATCCAACTTTTCATGAGTCTCCTTTGAGCATAGATTCTAGCACTTCACTGCCTAAATCCTCTTATCTTGCTCAAATTCCTCGACAATTGCTATCCTTTCCACCTCTTAAGAAGGACATACCCAAAACCAAAGGTAAGGCATTAACACTACAATTGAAGCTCTTTGGTAGATCAGTGTTTGAATAGTCTCACTTTTACTAATGTGGTTCCTTATGCCTTTACAAGATTGTGTTCTTTTTGAGATGATCTTATCTACATTCTTTTTTATAGGGATTGTAATGATGGATATGAGTGTATAAAGTTTGAAGTTTCTAAATTTCATTGTTCTACGCCCAGATACCTCATGATGGTGGATACTTGGCGAGATACATGTCCACCATGCATTGACCCTGATAGTACTCAACCTGAACATCGCGGGGGTTATAGTGCTCCTCCTTTTCAAACTCATTCTAGGTACTTTTATGCTCCCTTAGGTGAAATTTGCTGTGGGCATCACTTTGTCACTTTATTCTATCAACAGCATCATCCATTTCCACATTGTCAAGAGTGTGCACGACTCGTATTAGGGGAAGCTTCACACATTTGTTGGCTATGCCGCTCTTACTTTCGACGATATGGCTCGGGCTTAATGAAACAAATTGTGGGAATTACACCCCAACGCCATAACCTTCTTGATGTGAGAGTACCAGACCGAGGACCAAATCAACGTAGATTACCTGAGGAGGTTCAAGCACAACAATGGAGGGTTACATGCATAAATGACTTGCAACCACCTATCTTGCAAGCCCTTCTTCCCCCAGCCTCAACATGTCAATTTTGGATCACTATGAGCAACTACATTGAGCAATTCCAAAATCGGCATTGTTTGGTTAACCTTCCCATAGAAACAATGCCATATTTTAGCGAGGAAGCACTCCTTCCTCTACCACCTTCTCCAGAGGCCGGCTTTTGTACAGGGTTGTCCTTGCATCCTGAAGTGATTGATACCATTTTTCCAGCAGAAGTGGACACGGATCCACCACCAGTGCAAGGATAAGCTCATCAACTCCACAATAAGATCAACAAGCCAGGGCACTTTTCTCCCACTGGGTTTTTCCCCTCGGCTATATTCAGTGATTGGCACCAATAACAAATTTTATTCTTTTCTTTTCTTGTTTGTTAATAAGACATTTTGCAGAGATCTCATCTAAACAAGAGCATACAAACACGCTCCAACAGTCCACCTACCGTGCACACAAATTATGAAGGGGGGAGACATGCAATGCCTACAAAGAGCAAAGAGAAGCAATCTACACATTAACAATGCATCAAGATAAACGCACAACATCAACGAGCACTACAACAGGTGTATTCAAATCATAATCTTTTGTTCCTTATGTGCTTTTCACTTTTGCATATATTGTTTGCATGTTCACACACAGTTGACTGGTTTAAGTTTTAAATTAGTTGTTACTATGTGGTGAGTGATTTCTAGATTCTTAGAGGACTTAGTAGAAGGTATTTCTATTTGAAGACGGTGTAAGATATATGCCAACGGAGTATGCCAAGTTCTTATGCTCTCGAGTATATTAGTTATCCCTAGTGGTAGCTACCTCTTAGGTATGCGCTAGGTGCTACGATTAATAAAAAATTTACAAAACACATGCCCTAAAAAATATATAGAAGTGACTTGAGACATGACATGTCTACGGCCATGTGGAATGCTTGGTAGGACCTTGCGTTGTTTTAGCACCTTGGGGCCGATGCCTTGGTTTCCATGGGGTGAACACTTACGTCTAAAAGATTAAGAAGAAGACCTGCAAGGACTCTATCACCTTGATAGATGCTGGTAGGACTTTTGGGTACATTATGGGCCCTCGAGACCAATGCCCTCATCTTCATGGGGTACTCCTTATGTCAAAAAGAAAGAAAAGGGTCTGTCGCCCTTGAGATACTTAGCGGCCTTTAGATTCTCTTGGCGGCAGAGGTCTCTTGGTCATTGCTTGGGTCTCATTGGGATGGAACCTTCCTCTTTATCAAGCTAAAAGTAATAATTCTCTTTAATCTGCTGCTCTTTACACCCAAAAAAAAAAACAAAGAAAGAAAGAAAGAAAGAAATAAAGGTCCAACCACCATGGCTTATATTTAGAAGTAGGGTTGCCGCTTAGGAATAACTTAAACACTTGTAGGACATTGGGACTACGGTCATAACCTGCGGTGTACAAGCACACTTGTCTTTGCATAGCACTATCTACCACTTAGTCTCACTTTGACTAGTCTTTACTCGCTTCTTTTAGCACTCTTTAAAACTCTAATCAGCCTTTCACTTGCATGCTCACGTGTGAGATTGTCATTGCTGGTTTTTTTTCAATAAAAGGCTTTACTTGTCTTCCATTGTTTTTTGCAGCTTTTGTTTCTACCGCCCTCGAGGACGTGCACTATTTAGGAAGGGGGAAATGTTCCACGGGAACACTCACAGGAACACGGATTATAGAAGGAGGCCGGAAGCAATTAATGCGAGAGAGCGGGATTGTAGCCATGGGAACATAAAGACGCATATAATTTTTTCATATTTTTTGTGCCGAAGTGCAATGTAAATCGTTTTCGGCCAATGTGGGTTCTAAATGAGAGTTCTAAGTGTATTAAGCAAGGCTCACTTATGGACAGTGTCCGCCCATGTGTGAAAGAGGCCTAGGGTTGGTAACTTCTCTATAAAAGAGATGTTAGCTAAAGAAAGAGGACGTTTTTGGTCATTCTCATAAGCTATTGATTGAAGTTCTTGAGCTCTCAAGCTATGGCAACTCTCTAACTCTCTCTATTGTACTCTAATGAGCATCAAGATCCAATGAGTATAGCTCCACTTCTTTCTCTTAATCTATTTTAGCATCATTGAAGTAGATTAATCTATGATTAGTTGAATGCTTCTTTCTTTCTCTTGTGTATGCATGCTTGTAGTGTGTGTGTGTGTAGTCTCCATTGATGCAAGCTCATGCCCACTTCATTGTTTGGCAATGAGTTATTCATGGATAGACTCTCTCTATGAGCTTGTGGGTTTGTGAATGTTACATTCTGTGCTTGCGTGGGATAGTAGATGCACGCTTATGGGTTTACTGGCATTAGGGAAAGCTAAGATTTAATCAATGTTTGAATGGGATTAAGAGATTGCCATGCATTGCTTGTTCTCTTGATTAGTGTAGTGGGCTTAAGGGATTGAGAGATTGATTGAGGTGTTGAATGGTTGAATCGTCAAGTGGTGGTTCTTGTATGTGAGCTCTCCTACAAGGGATAAGCCTTCATGCACTAATCGAGTCGACAAGTCCTCGGATTGACATTATGTTTCTCAACACATTTGTGGATCGGTAGTACTCTATGAGCACTATATTGCACGATAGAGAGAACCGCTCTTCAGCTTATGCATAAGCCCTATTGCATAAGGCTATGCATAAACCTATTGCATAGGGCTTATGCATAAGCCCTATGCATAAGGCTATGCATAAGCCTATTGCATAGGTCTTATGCATAAGCCCTATTGCATAATCCCTATGCATAAGGCTATGCATAAACCTATTGCATAGGGCTTATGTATAAGACCTATGCATAAGGCTATTCATAAACCTATTTCATAGGGTTTATGCATAAGCCTTATTGCATAAGGGTTATGCATTACCCTATTGCATAGATCTTATCCATAAGCCCTATTCCATATAAGACTATGCATAAACCTATTGCATAGGGCTTATGCATAAGCCTTATTGCATAAGGGCTATGCATTACCCTATTGCATAGAGCTTATGCATAAGCCCTATGCATAAGGCTATGCATAAAACCCACTGCATAGGGCTTATGCATAAGGGCTATGCATTACCCTATAGTAAGAGGCCTATTGACCTAACCCTAATCCTTGGCACCCAAAGGTGCAAAAATACAAAGATAAGAAGCATAAGCCAAAATGAAGAAAGAGGGCTTACCGTATGAGAAGCTATGCCCAAACCCTTGTTCACTTAAATAAACCTACAAAAAAGAAACATAATAAATAAAAAAGTTGGTCCTCATTAACACATTAGCAAGCAAGAAGAGCAAGATCAAAAAGAGGTGGGTATCCTAAACCCTACTCTTAATGCATAAGTGAATGAAAAAAATAATTTATGTTAAGCCTAAACCCTAGGTCTATGCATAGAATGCGTAATAGAAAGCTTTGATGGAGAGTTCTCCATCAAAGCTCGCTATTAGAGCTCTATGCATTAGGCTAGGGAGAGGAAAAAGAGGGGAAGGGAGAAAGGGGAAGGAAAGAGAGAGGAAGGGGAAGAAAAGCTCACATTGAGCTATGAACAAGCTTTCCATGAAAATTGGAATAAGACAAATATTGAAGCTTTCCATTAAAGCTTGAAGAAAGCAAGAAAGAGGGCTTACCTTGCAAAGGGAGAGTTGATTGATGCAAAAGCCATGAGAGAAGAGGTGAGGTGGGAGGAATGGTTGGGCTACACAGGTGTAGTATGTGCATGTGCAGGATAGGGGAACTAGGTAGGTATTGACACTCATTGGGGATGATTTAGGCGGGAGTCACAGTTCGCAAGTCGGTGCTAGCTTCACTGTTGAGCAATGAAATTTCGTTTACTCGGCAATTAAAAAATGTTCTTGTGTAGCAGCAATGAAACCCTGGGTAATTTTTTGTTTACAATTCTAGATGTTGTTGTGTGTTTTGTATGAACCCTAAATTAGTTTTGGCGAGGTTAAAGATGTCTAACAGTGATCACCAAGGGTTGGAAGTTGGTTTTGAGACATGGTTGAGAGAAAAAAATCATTTTGTGCGTGATTGATGCAAGGGCAAGTATATACGACAATGTCATATAACAATTGAGCATGTCCAGACATATGGTCTTCATGAAGTAGTGCCACGACCAAGTGCAGATGATGACATGCAGGAGAACCATAGGAGAGTGATAGGTAACATGCCACACCATTTGGTGACATCGGGTAGAGTGTAGAAGATGGCAAGGCTTCATATGGAAAGCATGGCTAAGACTCGTCTTCCCCAACCAATGAGTGAGGTTTCTCTACCATTGCCACATGAGGAGGAAGAGAATCCCATCATGGATGACATGGTTAATGACCTCTTTGGAGGGGAGGTCATAGATGATAGTGAGCAAACTCAATTGTCACACGAGGAGTAAACCTTGCATAGAGAGGCAAGCACCCCTTTGTATGAGGGATGTTTGTACTCCACACTATAAGCAAACTTAGAGCTATTGAACTTACAAACAACTTATGGATGGAGTGATGCAAGTGTCACAAGTCTTCTTTGGTAAGACCGCCTCATTCTATTCTCTCAAATAGAAAATGTTACATGTTCTATATACTGTACTTGCTAATATTTTGACATTTGATTTCTTATGCAGTGTTCTCAAGAAGATTCTTCCCCCTCAAAATCTATTACCAAACTCACAAGATAGGTGTCGTAAAATACTCTCTATGCTAGGTATGGATTCAACATGTCGTCCCAATGATTGCATGCTATTTAGAGGGGTTAATAAAGATGTAACACAATGTCTACAATGTGGGGAGAGCCGCTATAGGGATGATTTGCAAGGAGATAAAGTTTCCCAAAAGGTTTTGAGATACCTTCCTATCATTCCTTGCATCCAACACATGTTTAAATGTAAGGGGATTGCAGAACTCATGACATGGCATGCTACTCATCGCTCGACCAATGGCATCATGAGGATCATCTGATTCATCGGCATGGCAACATGTGGAGCATCAATGGCCAGATTTTAAAGATGAGCCTCATCACTTACATCTTGGCTTGGGCATGGATGGTGTTAACCCATTTAGCTTCTATTATGGCTCACCCTAACCCTCCTTGAAGCACATCTAACAAAATATTACCTGGTGAACCGCAATGGTCATGAGGATCTTTCCAATGGCTGAGCTCGTAATCCTTGAGGTCTCCAAGCTCTACAACTCCTTGAGAAGAAATTCCATCGCGCCTCCTGCGAGCATTGTCACATCGTCATGTTAAACTACACGAGTACTCTCCCTCCTTCTCACCTCACTTCACTCACACACACTCACTAGAATTCATTAGGGAGCGACATTAGCAAGAGGATTAGCAAGAGCACGACTCAATTGCACAATGGGAGAGTATGTTGTATTATGAGAGATATTCACTTATATACATGACCATGAGTGTTCACACTCACTTAAACTGTGGCAGCGGCGGACCGGGCACTCTAGGCTCGTAAGAGGTCTAATGCTATTACAATGGCTACTCTCATAATATATCCATGAAGTACATCACTTAGAACTTCATCCTAACTTTCTACCACACGCTCTTGAAGCGGGAATCGCCATAAATACTACGTTACACCATTACGGGCGCCTGTCCAAGTTGTAGCTTTGGACACTATTGCTTCATATCTTGAATATATCACCCTTTGGTGTATCTATCATGACTCCTTGATGAAAGATACTGGCGGTAGATCTTGTTAACCCTATAGGGATGGGTTAACATGCCCCGCATCCTCGTGATCGTGTTGAAAACCTTTGTGTGGGGAGAATGGACAAGCTTTGTAGATGGCTTTGATGTTGAGTGACCTTCAATGGTCTTAGTTCCTCCAAAAGGAATTAGAAAATCTAGTTAGTGAATGAACAGGTTAGTGGTTTATTGGGAATTCCTAATGGAGTGAGGGGGTGGGGTTTCTTGCAAGTGATTGCATTTTTTATATTTGTGTGAGCTTCTTTTTTTTTGCTCACTTTATTTTTGGCAATCATAAGTAAGGTTACATGTGATTTGTGTTAATGGGGATGCTAAGAGATGTTAATAATGGGAGAGAAGAGAGGGAAGGATCCGAAGGAACGTAAACATAATCATCAGAACGAGATGGTGATTCTCGGTTCCTCATTTGATTCATTGAAGCGACATTTGTCATTTGAAGAAATTGACCTTTGATGATGTCCCTTTGTGTGGCAGGATTTTTTTGCTTTAAATCATGTTCTTCTACCCATGTTGAGGTATTGTCTTTTGCATTATTTTTGACATTCTCTCGTGCCTTAGCTTGTAAGTGTGTAAGCACATTCAAGGGTACTGTGAAAAAATTTCCATTTTATACACTTAAGATGTTAAGAGTTGTATTTTGTGAGACAAATTGCATTGAAGCAACTCGTCTTGGAACATGTGATCAATGCCACATTGTTCACACATGGGTTGCAAAGTGTCATTGACTATGGGCATGGAAGTATTCCAAACTATACAGTCTACCACTTTGTGAGGTCCACGACAATAGAAACACTCAACTGTTTGATTAACTTCCTCTTGAGTGGTTTCTACACAAGGCATTTCACTTCTCACTTGTAGAGGCATTAAGGGTGGTTGGTTTTGAAAAGGGTGGTTTTGAAAAGGAGCTCATCTTCTCTTAGAGATGTCGATTGAAAGCTTTTAAGCAAGGCTACATAGAATTCGGGGAATGACAATTCCGAGATCAATCTTTCTTTTGCCATTGCTTCACTTGGTTTAGATATAAGGGACACCTCGTAGCATGATCATCCTCCAGCATGTTATCTAAATGTACTGCTTCTTTACAACATTGATCAAATGTTTCCGGGTTGGATACAATGATCAAGTTGTGTAAGGCATTTTTCTTTAAGCCCATCATGAAACATCTCTTCAATTAAAAATCATTTTTCCCATGACTCACATTGTGAGTCCAAGAGTTTTATTCGTAGGATAAAGTCTCTAATGGATTCATATGGTTTACGGTCAATTGAATAGAGTTCTTTTGCTGCACTCCACCGATCACCTTATCTTGAAAAGTCGTGGATAAAGGCTATTTTCAAGGTTTTGAAACTATTGGTCTTGATCGCCGGCATCAATGTGATGAACCATCGACCAGCCTTACGCATGTACCTTGGTGGGGCAGTTGGGATTTCCAAAGGCTTCACATCTCTGTGCTTCAAACATTTGTTTGAATTGAACACGATCTATTGTTCCATCGTATTTAACCATGATTGTGAAAATTTATACGGTCGTATTTTCGTATGAGTCACACTCAGGCCGTATGTGAGTCCTCCTGATGGTATATCTAATGTAAGATCCCTGTCCCCACTGCGCAACAATTTCAGGGGTGCTAGCAGCGGAAGTAGCACTTCTTGCAAGGGGCAGGATCCCACACTCGGGGCCTCGCCCACGGATATCCGGACAAGAGACTAAGCCATCGGTTTTTCCAAAACCGAATCCGGACAAAAGACTAATCCATCGGTTTTTCCAAAACCGAACCCGGAAAAACTTCCTTTGCCCGCAAAGCACAGGCAATTCCACCAGGATAACTTTTCCCTAACGTAGTCAAAAGCCTTAACTAACTGAGCTCATCTGACCAAACCCATAAGTCCCAAAGTCAGATCAGGGAAAAAGACTGTACTTGGATGATAGAGACCAACGCTTTTTTCCTCATTGCGAGCCACAGCCGCCGTTGATTCTTTTTCATAGAACAATTTTTGTTCGAAATTTACTTCCTCTATCAAACTAAACAGAAATTGAGTCTCGATTTATGGATCCATCAGTCAACCACCACTGTAGTGATGGGATCCAATTAGGAATTTGGTTAGGTTTTGTCCCAGGTACCAGGGAAAAGAGTTCCCAGGCCCCCTAGCTGGATGTTCATGCAAACATAAAACTAGTCACACCACTTACACACCCAATATGAAATTGCCTTTTTTCTCAGCATCAACTATCTTTAAAACAATCCTTTAATGAAACCATTATGTCACTGATCACAATCCTCAAAATCTCTGGTTGAATCCTTATTTCCAATCATTCCTTCATCGGTGTACTTCCATATCTACATCCATGCATCCACATCCACATCCACATCCACATTCATACATCCACATCCATACATCCATTTTCACATCCACATTCATACATCCACATCCACATCCATGCATCCACATTCATACATCCACATCCATACATCCACATCCACATCCACATCCACATCCATACATCCACATCCACATCCACATCCACATCCACATCCATACATCCACATCCATACATCCACATCCACATCCACATTTATACATCCATTCCCACATCCACATTCATAATCCACATCCACATTCATACATCCATTTCCACATCCATACATCCACATCCACATCCACATCCATACATCCATTTCCACATCCACATTCATACATCCACATCCATACATCAATCTACATTAATCTATATCATTCACACATCAAACCACATCATCCATTCATCCATCTACATCAATCCACATCATTCACACATCAAACCACATCAACCATATATCCATCCACATTAATCTACATCATTCACACATCAAACCACATCATCCATTCACATCCGATTCACATGTCGTCATTCATTCACATCCCTTATCATTCATATCACGATTCACATGCCATCACATTCCTTCACATCCTATACCATTCATTCACATCCTAATTCATAGGACATCCCATCCATTCATCCAATTTCATTTATCTGATTCATATCACTTCCATCCATCCATTTACATCTATCTGATTCCTATCGCATAACACTATAGTATATACCTTCTTCTCCTAAGAGGGTATCTCAATCGGAGATTTAAAAATAGAGTTATTGAGGAGGGAGGCAAACTACTAGATCGTGTCAAGGAAGCTAGCTCTAATACCAATTGTTAGAATTAGGGTTAGGGTTGTAACAATACAAGATAAAGAAGCTTGAGAGCACACAAACTCACTAGATTAGGATGAACAAATGTATGCCAGGTACAAAAGATTACACACCCCAAAATGAGTAGATAAGAGGTTGTACATATGCACGAGGGAAAAAACCTCCTAGTTAGGAAAAAAGTACCCCGGCAGTCCTAAGTGTTCACACACATCACTACCATATAATGCTACACAAATCACCATCAAATCCACATCTTTTTCATGGGAAACCATTAATCAATATAATGAGCAATGGGTAATGCATAGATTAGAGGAAAAACGATGGAAAAAGCCAAGGGATGGCTTCTCGACAATGGTGCCAAAAATGTTATGGCTCACCCTAACCCTCCTTGAAACACATCCAACAAGAGATTACCTGGTGAACCACAACTGTCGTGAGGATCTTTCCAATGGCCGAGCTCGTAACCCTTGAGGTCTCCAAGCTCTACAACTCCTTGAGAAGCAATTCCATCATGCCTCCCACAAGAGTTGCCACACTGCCGCGTTGCACTATGGGTACTCATCCCTCCTCTCACCTCACTTCACCCCACACACACTCACTAGCATGCATTAGGGAGAGAGATTAGCAAGAGGATTAGCAATAGCATGACTCAATTGCACAATGGGAGAGTATGTTGTATTATGAGAGATATTCACTTAGGACTTCATCCTAACTTGCTACCACACGCTCTTGAAGCAGGAATCACCATAAATACTCCATTACACCATTATGGGCGCCCGTCCAAGTTGTATCTTTGGACACTATTACTTCATATCTTGAATGTATGACTCTTTGGTGTATCTATCATGACTCCTTGATGTAAGTTAATGGAGGTAGATCTTGTTAACCCTAGAAATAGGTTAACAACTTCAAGTCCACATCATGGTCTACTTGGCTGATTGTATTAGTGGTTAACTACAACCTCCCTCCATGGGTGGCAACCAAGAAAGGTCATATCATGCTTGCTCTCCTTGTAGAGCATGCAAGTATAAGGTGGAGAACATGGATGTGTACCTCAAACCTTTTGATTAAGGAGCTTGAGATATTATGGCAAGATATCAAAGTACATGATGTTTCAAGGCCAATAAATAGGTGTGTAGCAGAGGTGAAAGGAGTTTTTCTTTGGACGATACATGACTATCTTGGGTTCTAAGAGTGCTCAGGTACCTACTTGAACCTTATATGCTCGGAGTGCTCAGGTACCTACTTGAACCTTATATTCATAAGGCTTTAACCTTTAAACTTTAAGTTTATATCTCTATCTCAATCATCTCAATTTTAAAATAGGTTTGGCAACCTCCGGACATCTGCATGTCCAATTTGTGGACCATCACTTGTTTCAGAAAGACTCTCTACAATTAAGAAGGTGGTATATGACAACCATCATCGATTTCTCCCTCCTTCACATCCCAAGTATGTGCCACATGATGTCTCACCACTTGTGATGAGAGGTAGAGATTGGTTTGAGGCATGGAGAAGCACTCCCAATCCACCACCAAATGGGATTTCTAGACACTCAATCTCGACTTCCATATTAGTGTGACATCCATCATGTCATTGTTCATGTACACCCATCATGTGAGTCTCAATATGTACTATTTGAAGCTGCCCACAATGCCCAAGTACATGGTGCTGTAGAGTGCTTACTGGGCATGAATTTCTCCAGCTCCCTCTTGTCCTTCACTTTGCAAAACTTAGTGTCCATGTTTACAACAGTATTCCATGTTTACATACATATGTCCAAGTTCACAACACGTGAACCGTGAGGTACATGTTTACAACACTAGTCCATGTTTACATACAAATGTCCAAGTTCACAACACGTGAACATGAGGTCCATGTTTACAACACTAGTCCATGTTTACAACACTAGTCCATGTTTATGTTTTAAACATCTACTTTTATGTGAGAAGAATAACAACGTTTACACCTTAGCATCAAGAAGGCATCTGGGTTGTTGCATGTTGAATGAAGTATGTATTGGACTTGATGTTTCAATGCATTTTGACACTATACGTGGGTTTTATAATGCATTAAATTTGAAGCGAGCCTTACCATACTTGTATGTGAATGCACAAATGCAAAGAATGCTTGCAACTATGGTTCACATGGCCTTGGTTTTTTACATTTTGTGTACAACCAGCCTTATGAGGTATGCTTCATTGTAGCAACAAGAATGCCTTGTTTTTTAATATTTGTGATGTATGACCAGCCCTATGAAGAGGCGGTTGTGGATGATGGGAGAGTAGCACGTCAATGTCGTGCAGATCCATCTTGTGCTCATAGAGAAACAAGATCTTTTAGAAGAGGAAGCACATGGAGAACCATTTGAGGATGCATGGTATACACATGCAGGTTCCATATCTCACAATCGGGCATCCAAAGAAAGGTGAAGAGAGGCAAAAAAGGAATGATGTTAACCTATATCTAGATCAACGGCACATACAATTTTACATGAAGGACCGCAAGTTTAGGCTTGCCAAAGAAGCAAAACAAGAGCGAGAAGAGATCAAAGCTGAGCACATGTGGGACAAAGTGTTGACCTTGGAACAAAAGGCAAAGGAACCTTCACAAGAGGAGTATATAGAAAGGTGTGTCAAGACGACAATGGCTATGTACGAGATTAATGCATATCATTGTTGCGAGCAACTAACTGAATCAAGGATAGCTAAAGGATATGCAGCAAGTAAGTGTTTCCAAAAGCCTTTTATTGAGTTCATAAAGATTTATTTTCTTTCTCATGTGTGTCTACATTAGTCTCTAACTCATTGTGGGTGCTTTTGTAAAGGCACAAGCAACCATGCAGAACAAGGGATTTTGATCAATGCTTGTATCCCGGATGCCAAAAGGGAAGACACATTTGAAGCCCCCATAGAAGAGTTGAACATTCAAGAACCAAGGCACAAGAAGCTACCCATCCAATGTGGAAAAATTGCCACAAAGGAAGGAACTCCGACTGCCCCTATATCTGTAGACTCTCCCATTGGAAATAGACCAAGAGATTGTGAGTGGACATTCAATGTCCATGATGGCTTTGTGGAGGTCATTCAAGATGGGGGTAGCCGCATTAGGACAAGACAAACCACCCTTCATGGGTAGTACTCAATGATTGGCAAGAGAGTATTCCCTCATATTTTTCAAGCATGACACGCCCTCAACAAGCCTCACTCACTCCTCTTTTATGTGTTCAAATTGCAATCAAACGCGTGCTTATAATTTAGGTCTATCATCTCTAAGCTCGTGTGGCCACATTCGAGAAATGGTTAGTTGATGGTATTGTTGCAGGCACAAAGGCATGCACTGAAACTATGAACTTATTTGGCATGTACAGGTTCTTTTTTTTCTCTTCTCTTATGGTTGTTAATGTTGCTTATGTTTTTGCTTACTTGGCTCTGATATAAGAAGTGAAAGATATCCACTAGTTTCACAACAACATGACATGGATTTGGTTGGTCTAGGTGGATCAAGAACACCACCCCATTTGATGTAGTGCAAAAGATTCACTTTGTTGATTCATTGTGGTACCCTTATCTGCTTGGCAAAGTCGATGACCAGCCAGTGGATTGCATTTTCTCGTCGATCGATGTATCTGAGCACATGCTCATCTTCTTTCCCATCGTATACTTATAAGCTCTCCTATTTCTTCTCTCTTACTGTAGTTAGGATGTACATTTGTCGCCTCATGTTCACTGGCACTCTCTACTTATAGGCATCATTGGAGTTTGTTTGTTCTATTCAATCCAAAATTCAAGGGGCTGCGAGAGCTATACACAACAAAGACAACCTTGTTGTACTTAGACTCACTTCACCAACTTGTCAACCCGTATGATTGTATTCCAAGCATGCATAGGTAAATACATTAACATTCCTACATTATGTATAAGTTTCCATCTATGTCATCTCTTCTAAGTAGCATGTGTTTTTATAGGGCATTGCGAAGCTTGTCAAATTCTTGTAGTGACCCTGAGCTGAGCCATGATTTACAATGCATGTTTTTGAGGTGAATTTTAAGATTGTCAATGGGCCTCAGCAGCCAAATGGGGCATGACTATGGGTACTACATCATGGCTTATTGCTTCTACGTGATAGATGGGGGATTGTTGGGCCGCCTTGACTCAACAAAATGGGTAAGCAGTGTTGCACATCTAGTTTCTCGATGAACCAAAACACATCTGGTTTTTTAGCACAACTGTGGTTGTTTTGTAGCTCACAAAAAAGTGGTTTTTGCACAACTGTGGTTGTTTTGTAGCTCACAAAAGAGTGGTTTTTGCACTAACATGTGGTGGAGCTTCTCAAGGACATGTCCATGCACACCAGCCATTGGTGACATAGCGTTGCACATTACCATGTTCTGAGTAGTGGCATAAGAGATCATTGAATCTCTCATCAAATGTATCCTCTAAAGGAGTGTGCATAAGATTTGAAAGGGAGCTATATACATGATCTTGTATGTCGACGGAAACCTATATGATGAAAGAAAATGCTTTTAGACAGGTATTAAACCACAACAATAGCTTGACCTTGGAGCCAAACCACTTGCCAATTTCTCACCTGCGAAAGCAAATTCTTCACCCATCCCTTCTTCACATGGAACTAACATAACAACACATGGCATGCAATTTGTCATCGACCTCCGCCATGGTCCTCAATCCAGCAATGTGGGTTGCTATCAAAGACTTTTAGGATAGCTTGAAGCTCATGTGGGTTCTTGTCAATCACAATGGCAACCGGTCAAGCTTCATTCATCCTAGATAGAAGCATTCTGATGATCAACTCCAAATCTATGCTCTCCTAGATAGTTCCAGCATCATTTGTGCACATCATCAACTAAATGGGTATCCCAACACCTAGTTGATTCGGCACAACACATGCATAAAGAGGGAGACCAAGGACGTTTGTTTTAAACGTGCTAACAACTACCCATGCACTATCATGGGAGAGCTGAATTACATTATGCAACATCCATTGGTCTTGGATGATGAGGACAAAGGATCTATCTTTCTCATCAGTTGCATGTGGGTTGTAGGGCTGAACATATAGCACCTACATGGATTTAACAAAACAAAAAATGAAGATTAGGATGATGTTCTATGTGTATTGACTTACTTTTATAGAGCTTCTTTAGATAATACCTTTTCTTGCTCCTTTAACCTAATGGCATCCATGAACATCTCGCCCCAATCATCGGGTATACATTTTCTTTCACTATGCATATGATACGAAACCATTTGCACCTCTTTTGGAATCATGAAGAAATCACACAGTCAAGTGGTGAGGCTTGTTCAATATAAAAGCACTCCTTTGATGTCGACAACTTTGCGACATGCTGACTTGTACCGATGTCAAACAAGTCAGCCATGCAAGAAGCAATGACTTGTGGGTGCACCGGCAAATGATATAGATCACCTCGTGTGCCTATGCCTCTCATGAACATTATGCAAGGAAAAGGAAACTTTGTTTTTGCTACCATCAGAATATTCCACCGCCACCCTAAATGGACATCCCACTTTCTTTGACTTCCGCAATCATCGTGCATCCGAACCCCTACGACTAGCTTTCCCACCACGATGGCAAATGTATTCCACTAATGTCTTTGAAGGCACCCGATTCTTGGTAGACCACTTCAACACTAGTCTGGCTTTGTGCTCGATCATTATGTTACTCAACTCTTCCTGCACATGATCCCTCTCCATCACCATCTGACAGATCTTGTCTTACGTCGATCATTACATGGGGGCAAGATAGAAACAACACCAGCGGCTTGCATGTCATGGCATTCCCAATCAGAATCTGTGATCCAATCCTTGACATAGGCAATAGGGATGCTGTGCTTTCTTACATCAGTGCATCAATCCATCTTAATTGCATTCATAGTAGCTTTCATGCACCAACGTTGTCCTACCTCATCCATGCAATGGTTTGCATGTACAATATATCCCCAGTCCTCTACGCATGCAATCTTCAAGTGATGCGTTTATTTGAGTGCTATGATGGATTGAGCACTATCATTGCTGATTATCAAACATATGTCTTCTTTCATTCGTTTCCACCTCTTCAAATCCAGCAAGCCTCAAGCATTGTACACTTTGAGCATCTCAGGCATCACAGCCAATCGCCCTTGCAAGTCAAGTGCCATCAACATGTAGGTCTTCCTATCAAAGGAGAAGTATCATGAAGAAACATAGGGATGAGGATCTAGTAAATCTAGGAAACATAGCATCTTCCATGGGATCATCCTCATCCATGTCACCACTCGATGCAAAATGTAAGATTCCTCCCCCACCCCCTTTTTGATGTCTAGTATCTTTCCCTGTAATCAATCCCTCTTCAGAAATATAAAGACCTTGTTTCTAACTATTTTAACCTAGAGGGAGAAAATATTCTAGAGAGAGAATATTCAGATTTTGAATATTTTTGGATAGAAAAATATCTCTTATAATTAAGATGAATTCCCCTGAAACAGAAATTCAAAAAGAATTTTTCAATGTGCAATTGGAATTAATTGGAAATGTGTATAAAGGACCTTAGCCTAAGGGTCTAGATTTTCAGAAATTTTTGGATTATGGTCCAATTAAGGTTCCTATGGGCCAATAGCATCAATCCATGTGTAGAGAGGAGATAAATCCAATTTGTAAAAGAAGATACCCAAAAATGAGTAAATGCTCACATAAGATGAAGAGTTGAAAATGTACAAGGTTTATTAGTAAAAAAATATGAGCAATATTAAAAATATGAGATATTTTGGGTATCCAAAAATGAGTAAATGCTCACATAAGATGAAGAGTTGAAAATGTACAAGGTTTATTAGTAAAAAACTATGAGCAATACTAAAAATATGAGATATTTTGGGTATAATGATTCCATTTTGACACATATGTACGGAAGGGGAGTTCTTTAAAGGAGGTGCATATTTCACATAAGATGAAGAGTTGAAAATGTACAAGGTTTATTAGTAAAAAAAAAAAACTATGACATATATGTAAGGAAGAGGAGTTCTTTAAAGGAGGTGTATATTTCACATAAGATGAAGAGTTGAAAATGTACAAGGTTTATTAGTAAAAAACTATGAGTAATATTAAAAATATGAGATATTTGGGTATGATGATTCCGTTTTGACACATATGTAAGGAAGGGGAGTTCTTTAAATGAGGTGCATATTTCACATGCTTGAATGAGTTTTAAACTCATAAAAATTGAGATATTTCATCTCTCCTCTCTCCTCATTCAAGTCTAGTTCCAAAAAGTTAGCTTAACTGACTTAAAAATGGTCAAAAATTGACCAAACTGATTTGGAAAATTCTAGAATCAGTTTGTTTGGTTAGGAGCTCAATTTTTCCTATAAATAGAAGCCTACCCCTTGTTGAAAAATATATAGTGTTTATGCATCGTTACTCTACTCCACCTAAGCCAAGAACTGTGAATTCATTAATAATTCACTAGTTTTTGGAGCTTCCCTCTTTCTTCAATCCCCATTGGTGGCTCCATCAACATACTTAACAAATTGATTGGTTGGGGCCTCTACCGTGAACAAAGAATCAAGCAATTTGTAAGGTAATTAGTGAATTTTGATCATTTTCTATAATTTCTCAATGTTTCTCTCTTCTCAACCCCTCTCAAGCTTGAGAAGCTTAATTAGAATGGTTTTTGAATGTTATTGAAGTTAATTGATGAATGGTAGTGAAGAGTTACATAATTTGATGAATGCTATTGAAGTTAATTGATTAATGATAGTCAAGAATTACATAAATTTCTATTTATGCTTAATTCAAATGGTTTTTATGAAATTTCTCTCTCTCACTCAAGAAATGGTCATACTCATGACCCATTCTCAATCCAAATGAAGCTTTTCATAAAGCTTTTCCTTAATCCAAGATTAATCTATACTTGAGGTCAAATTAATGGCTTTTTTCTATGCTTTTAGTTTATGTATTTCATGAATATTAATGATTCAATCCATTATGGATTATTGATCCAATTAGGGATCATTCTAATTAATTCTTAATGATAAGCTTTATCCCTTAGAAAAAATTGAGATTTATCAGTCATAGCAGCGGAGCTATGGCAAAATTTTTATAAAAATTACGCATAAAATAATTTCATTCAAAGCATGAAAAGAGGACTTCCTACCATATTCTAGGAATTATCATCCTAGATTAATTGAAGATATTCATAGAGAAATTGATTTTTATATTATGCATAATTGATTTTCATGCCTAGAGGTATGCATAATAGATTATTATTTTAACATAAAAGTGTTACTTTTATCATAATTAGATTTCATGCATAGAGGTATGCATAAAAGATTATTTTTTTAATATAAAAGTGTTACTTTTAGCACAATTGAATTTCATGCATAGAAGTGTGCATAAGAGTTGATTATTTTATTATAAAAGTGTTACTTTTATCACAATTGAATTTCATGCATAGAAGTGTGCATAAGAGTTGATTATTTTATTATAAAAGTGTTACTTTTATCATATTTGGATTTCATTCATAGATGTATGCATAAAAGATGATTATTTTATTGTAAAAGTGTTACTTTTATCATAATTGGATTTCATGCATAGAGGTATACATAAAAGTTGATTATTTTATTATAAAAGTGTGACTTTTATTATATTTGAATTTCATGCATAAAGGTATGCATAAAAGTTGATTATTTTATTTTAAAAGTGTGACTTTTATTATATTTCGATTTCATGCATAGAGGTATGCATAAAAGATATTCTTTTATACTAAAAGTGTGATTTTCATCATAAATGGATTTTATGCATAACTTAGATGCATAAGAGAAATTCTTTTATTCTAAAAGTGTAATTCCTACCAAATTGAATTTATGCATAAGAAGATGCATAAAAGATTGATTTTTACTTCGAAAGTATTAATCTCCTTAAATAAAATTTATGCATAAATAAATGTGTAAAGAAATCTTATATCAAATATAAGAATTCTCTTGTATTCTATAAATAGATATGAGATGTGATAGGATGTGATAAGAGGTGTATAAGATGTGACAAGAGGTGATAAGATGCTTATGAAATAAGTTATGAGGTGATAAGATGAATTAAGATTTGATAAGATGTGTATGGGATGAGGTAAGAAGTGTATGTGATAGGATAAGATGTATATGGGTTGTGATAGGGCGAGAATGGATGTGATGTAAAAGATTAGATGTGAAGGCATATGGGGTTATATGAATAGGAATGTGGAAATGGATGTATGTATGTGGATGTGTGGATGTGGAGATGGGAGTGTGGATGTATGAATGTGGAAAGGGATGTATGCATGAAGATGTTTATGCATAGATGTGAATGTGGATGTAGATGTGGCTGTATAGATGTGAATGTGGAATGTGGATGTGGATGTATGTATGTATGTGGATGTAGATGTGGATGTATAGATGTGAATGGGAAGGTGGATGTGGATGTATGTGAATGTGGATGTAGATGTGGATGTATAGATGTGAATGTGGATGTAGATGTGGCTGTATAGATGTGAATGTGGAATGTGGATGTGGATGTATGTATGTATGTGGATGTAGATGTGGATGTATAGATGTGAATGGGAATGTGGATGTGGATGTATGTATGTATGTGGATGTGGATGTATGAATGAGGACGTGATAGTAGATGTATGCATGTGGATGTGGATGTATGGATGTGGATATGGATGTGTATGTATGAATGTGGATGTATAAATGAGGATGTGAAAATGGAGGTAAGCATGTAGATGTGGATGTATGGATGTGAATGTGGATGTGGATGTGTATGTATGAATGTGGATATGGGATGTGGATGTATAAATGAGGATGTGAAAATGGAGGTAAGCATGTAAATGTGGATGTATGGATGTGAATGTGGATGTATGGATGTGGATGTGGATGTGGATGTGGATGTGGATGTGGATGTATGGATGTGGATATGGATGTATGGATGTGAATGTGGATGTGGATGTGGATGTGGATGTATGTATGTGAATGTGGATGTGGATGTGGATGTATGGATGTGGATATGGATGTGAATATATGATATGTGATGTGAATATATGATATGTGATGTGAAGGAATCTGAAGTGAAGAGATGGAAAATGATGTGGATTGGATGAGTACACATATAAATGGAATGTGGAATAAGTAATGTGGATTAATGAGGGATAATGTGGAAAAATGAGAGTTAATATAGAAATTGTATTTGTAAACTGTTTGTAAATGTTGTTTGTAAATGGCTGTTTTATGTCAAGAATGCTGGGGAAGCATTTTGACCGTCTTGTGATTAAGGTCGTGGAGACCTAACTGATAAAGTTGTAACTGCTGACGGAGAGTCAATAGAGGACGTCTCGCGTAGTAAGGTCGACCGAGGTCTTGACCAGCCTCGGTTCGATTAAAATGGTGAGCTTCCGGTACGGTGGATGAGGGACCAAGGACGCCTATGAGTGAAGCGCTAGGTCACCTGCGAAGGATCCTAAAGGGTGCTGACCATGCGGCTCGGGGTCATCTAGGATACCCACGCGTGCGTCGAGGAAGATATTGGAACAAGGAGTAAGAGTTGTTTTCTGAAACCGAGCATGGATCTGGTTGATTGACCTTGCTGGTCTTCAATGGATGAGTCCATGGCTCTTTTTTATGGATCTGTTGGTTGATCTTGCTGATCTTCAACGAGAGTCCATCTTGATTTTTATAAGTGATTATATTGCCGAGTATTATGGGGGCTAGGAACTATTGAAAAGGCCCCTGAGTGGACAGGTGGTGAGCGTTCTAGTTGCCAATGATGCCATAGATACTCTGATGAAGGAATGATGGAAAATTATGAATCAACCGGATAAATTGGAAGATTGTGATCAATGGTACTATGGTTTTATTAAAGGATTGTTTTAAAGTTAGCTGATGCTAAGAAAAATGCAATTTCATATTGGGTGTGTAAGTGGTGTAGCTAGTTTTATGTTTGCATGAACTTCCGGCTAGGGGGCCTTGGAACTCTTTTCCTTGGTACCCGGGACAAAACCTAACCAAATTCCAAATTGGATCCCATCTCACTACAGTGGTTGGGCGGTTGGCTAACCCATGGGATTGGATGGGGTTAGGCTGGACTAATGGATCCATAAATTGAGACTCAACTTTTGTTATTACGATAGATAAAGTAAATCCCGGACTGTAATTGTTCTATGGATAGGAATCAATGGCTGTGCCTCTTGAATGGGGAAAAAAGCGTTGATCCCAATGATCCAAGTGCAAGTTTCTTCCTTGATCCGACCAAATATCTTATAGATGCAATTGGATCAGTTTGATCAGAAATGATCTTGACTACGTTAGAGTAAAAAGTTATCCTGGTGGAATCGCCCGTGCTTTTCGGTAAAGGAAGTTTTTCCGGGTTCGATTTTGGAACAACCGACGGATTAGTCTCTTATCCGGATATCCGCGGGTGAGGTCCCGAGTGTGGGACCCCTGTCCCGCACGAGAAGTGCTACTTTCGCTGCTAGTACCCCGAATCCATTGCTCGGTGGGAACAGGGATCTTACAGTTGGAAACAGAGCATTTGGCTAATAAAGATCAACTGAGAAACCAAATATGTCAAAAATTTATCAAGAAGCACAAAAAGGTTATAATTGTGTGATATAATTCATACAATTTGATATTCAAACTGCAATTCGTAATTTGGTAATTGGGTCTTCAGATGGAAATACCGTAATTATATAGAATCCCTGACTTGCTTGAGGCCTAGATATGATGGTATTTACCTTATAATTCCAAGGGCCGTGACTACCCGTATATACCGAGAGTATACTGCAGCTCTTTACTGACAGTATATACGAGTAAATATAAGACTAGAAATTATAAGCGTTAATGCTATCCAGATGATGAATTCGAATGTGGTTGATATGATTTTTAATTCTGTTTGGGAACTGATGAAATTGATTTGGATTCTGATTGAAAAATGATGATTTTTGAAATTTAGTTAAAATGTAATAAGCTGAGCGAAACCACAATGAGGATGAATGGGACGAGTCCCAGTGATAATATTCATAACTGGAATGATAATAATGATTTCAGCAAATCACTATGACATTAGTGGATTGTGCTGTCAGATTGCTACTGTTAACACTTGAGACGGTAGATTAAGTTAAGGGATGACAAATTGAGAACTTGCTTAACTAAAATTCCTGTGGAGGAATGTTCAGAAGGAAAATTTTCAGTCTAATGGACCATTATCGTGTTAAAGATATGAATGATATGATCTGAATGAATTGTTATTTAATGAGTTCTATATAAGGGATAATTATCCCCGTATTCTGTTGGGTTGACCAGAATATAAGGAACCCCAGAATAAATTGGATCTTAAGAAAAAGAGTTGTCCTCTACCTTGCGAGATAAGGACATCTCGCACTTTTCAAGTGGGGTAGAATGTAAGATTCTCCCCCAGCCTTCGAGGTATACAGGAGTAAGAATCTCCCTTTCTGATCTTATAATTATTCTCTCTCTAAAATAAAAGAAAGATTCTGTTTAAAAAAGGAAGAACCTTTTCCCTGAATACTTCTCAAGAGTCCCACCTGTTTTAAGGATTCAGAACAATGAGTTCAGAAGTAAGAATCGATGTTTTGGATATCAAGGTTTTGGTCTTCATTCGAGTACGGCCCAAAAGAAGTTCTTTATCTCTTGGGAAGTATAAGAAGTTATCTCCCAGATATTGTGGACCAAAGAAAGTAGGTGATTTAGCTTACGAACTTCTTTTATCTCCTCATCTCAAAGTTCTGAATGCCTTCTATAGAAAAATGTGCCAAACCCAAATCATGGAAAGACGGTAAAACTTCAGTGGCAAGTTACCATTGGCTTCTAAGTTACGTTAGCTCCTTCCTTTATATAAGTCGTAACTTTTACTTGTCGTTCACAGTAATCTTACTCCCATCGATCTCCTTTCTTTCTTAATCTCCTTCATGGCTTGGCAACAAGAATTAGTTTTATCCATAATGATTCCTCACCTTCAAGACGCAAGTGAGTCTGTGAAGAAGGATTTTATAGAACAGTATGAGCGCTCACTTTTCCCTCACTTGGGAACTTCTGTAGCTCAGACCAGATGGCGGACCTATCAAGACATAACTAGGGTAACACCCTGGGGTCAGCAGCACTTTCGTAACAATGTCTGCTTAGCCATGGTTATTGAAGCTTTGGGTTTGGGTCCCCGATACTACTGCGTCATGAGATCAAGGCATCTTGGGTTTTCTGAGCGGGTCTTCTTACTGGCGTGTTTTCTTCCTCATGAGAAGATATGCCTTTACCCCGTTTTTGGCTTGCCTCTCAGAGGTCCTTTTGTTAGATCACCTCATACCACTGAGATAGGTGCGGCAATAACCAACAGAATTATTCCCATAGATGAGTTACCTTATACTTGTGCAGCTTGTGAGTACTGCTTTTGTGACCATATGATGGACGGGCTTATGGAAGTGTAAAGAGTTCTTCTATCTTTACTGTATAAGTTCCGAGAATGAATAAAGTTTAAATCTTGTTCTTATCTTGCTCTCTTTGAGACTTTTCTTGGTGGTTAATCTTGATTAAAAATTTTCTCTAAGTCTCATATTCATGCATCTTGCGAAATTACCCTAGTTTGCGAGACGAGGACATCTCGCGTTTTTTAAGTGGGGTAGAATGTAAGATTCCTCCCCCACCCCCTTTTTGATGTCTAGTATCTTTTCCTGTAATCAATCCCTCTTCAGAAATATAAAGACCTTGTTTCTAACTATTTTAACCTAGAGAGAGAAAATATTCTAGAGAGAGAATATTCAGATTTTGAATATTTTTGGATAGAAAAATATCTCTTATAATTAAGATGAATTTCCCTGAAACAGAAATTCAAAAAGAATTTTCCAATGTGCAATTGGAATTATAAAGGACCTTAGCCTAAGGGTCTAGATTTTCAGAAATTTTTGGATTATGGTCCAATTAAGGTTCCTATGGACCAATAGCATCAATCCATGTGTAGAGAGGAGATAAATCCAATTTGTAAAAGAAGATACCCAAAAATGAGTAAATGCTCACATAAGATGAAGAGTTGAAAATGTACAAGGTTTATTAGTAAAAAAAATATGAGCAATATTAAAAATATGAGATATTTTGGGTATCCAAAAATGAGTAAATGCTCACATAAGATGAAGAGTTGAAAATGTACAAGGTTTATTAGTAAAAAACTATGAGCAATATTAAAAATATGAGATATTTTGGGTATAATGATTCCATTTTGACACATATGTAAGGAAGGGGAGTTCTTTAAAGGAGGTGCATATTTCACATAAGATGAAGAGTTGAAAATGTACAAGGTTTATTAGTTAAAAAAAAACTATGACACATATGTAAGGAAGAGGAGTTCTTTAAAGGAGATGCATATTTCACATAAGATGAAGAGTTGAAAATGTACAAGGTTTATTAGTAAAAAACTATGAGCAATATTAAAAATATGAGATATTTGGGTATAATGATTCCGTTTTGACACATATGTAAGGAAGGGGAGTTCTTTAAAGGAGCTGCATATTTCACATGCTTGAATGAGTTTTAAACTCATAAAAATTGAGATATTTCATCTCTCCTCTCTCCTCATTCAAGTCTAGTTCCAAAAAGTTAGCTTAACTGACCTAAAAATGGTCAAAAATTGACCAAACTGATTTGAAAAATTCTAGAATCAGTTTGTTTGGTTAGGAGCTCAATTTTTCCTATAAATAGAAGCCTACCCCTTGTTGAAAAATATATAGTGTTTATGCATCGTTACTCTACTCCACCTAAGCCAAGAACTGTGAATTCATTAATAATTCACTAGTTTTTGGAGCTTCCCTCTTTCTTCAATCCCCATTGGTGGCTCCATCAACATACTTAACCAATTGATTGGTTGGGGGCCTCTACCGTGAACAAAGAATCAAGCAATTTGTAAGGTAATTAGTGAATTTTGATCATTTTCTATAATTTCTCAATGTTTCTCTCTTCTCAACTCCTCTCAAGCTTGAGAAGCTTAATTAGAATGGTTTTTGAATGTTATTGAAGTTAATTGATGAATGGTAGTGAAGAGTTACATAATTTGATGAATGCTATTGAAGTTAATTGATTAATGATAGTTAAGAATTACATAAATTTCTATTTATGCTTAATTCAAATGGTTTTTATGAAATTTCTCTCTCTCACTCAAGAAATGGTCATACTCATGACCCATTCTCAATCCAAATGAAGCTTTTCATAAAGCTTTTCCTTAATCCAAGATTAATCTATACTTGAGGTCAAATTAATGGCTTTTTTCTATGCTTTTAGTTTATGTATTTCATGAATATTAATGATTCAATCCATTATGGATTATTGATCCAATTAGGGATCATTCTAATTAATTCTTAATGATAAGCTTTATCCCTTAGAAAAAATTGAGATTTATCAGTCATAGCAGCGGAGCTATGGCAAAATTTTTATAAAAATTACGCATAAAATAATTTCATTCAAAGCATGAAAAGAGGACTTCCTACCATATTCTAGGAATTATCATCCTAGATTAATTGAAGATATTCATAGAGAAATTGATTTTTATATTATGCATAATTGATTTTCATGCCTAGAGGTATGCATAATAGATTATTATTTTAACATAAAAGTGTTACTTTTATCATAATTAGATTTCATGCATAGAGGTATGCATAAAAGATTATTATTTTAATGTAAAAGTGTTACTTTTAGCACAATTGAATTTCATGCATAGAAGTGTGCATAAGAGTTGATTATTTTATTATAAAAGTGTTACTTTTATCACAATTGAATTTCATGCATAGAAGTGTGCATAAGAGTTGATTATTTTATTATAAAAGTGTTGCTTTTATCATATTTGGATTTCATTCATAGATGTATGTATAAAAGATGATTATTTTATTGTAAAAGTGTTACTTTTATCATAATTAGATTTCATGCATAGAGGTATACATAAAAGTTGATTATTTTATTATAAAAGTGTGACTTTTATTATATTTGAATTTCATGCATAAAGGTATGCATAAAAGTTGATTATTTTATTTTAAAAGTGTGACTTTTATTATATTTGGATTTCATGCATAGAGGTATGCATAAAAGATATTCTTTTATACTAAAAGTGTGATTTTCATCATAAATGGATTTTATGCATAACTTAGATGCATAAGAGAAATTCTTTTATTCTAAAAGTGTAATTCCTACCAAATTGAATTTATGCATAAGAAGATGCATAAAAGATTGATTTTTACTTCGAAAGTATTAATCTCCTTAAATAGAATTTATGCATAAATAAATGTGTAAAGAAATCTTATATCAAATATAAGAATTCTCTTGTATTCTATAAATAGATATGAGATGTGATAGGATGTGATAAGAGGTGTATAAGATGTGACAAGAGGTGATAAGATGCTTATGAAATAAGTTATGAGGTGATAAGATGAATTAAGATTTGATAAGATGTGTATGGGATAAGGTAAGAAGTGTATGTGATAGGATAAGATGTATATGGGTTGTGATAGGGCGAGAATGGATGTGATGTAAAAGATTAGATGTAAAGGCATATGGGGTTATATGAATAGGAATGTGGAAATGGATGTATGTATGTGGATGTGTGGATGTGGAGATGGGAGTGTGGATGTATGAATGTGGAAAGGGATGTATGCATGAAGATGTTTATGCATAGATGTGAATGTGGATGTAGATGTGGCTGTATAGATGTGAATGTGGAATGTGGATGTGGATGTATGTATGTATGTGGATGTAGATGTGGATGTATAGATGTGAATGGGAAGGTGGATGTGGATGTATGTGAATGTGGATGTAGATGTGGATGTATAGATGTGAATGTGGATGTAGATGTGGCTGTATAGATGTGAATGTGGAATGTGGATGTGGATGTATGTATGTATGTGGATGTAGATGTGGATGTCTAGATGTGAATGGGAATGTGGATGTGGATGTATGTATGTATGTGGATGTGGATGTATAAATGAGGACGTGATAGTAGATGTATGCATGTGGATGTGGATGTATGGATGTGTATGTATGAATGTGGATGTATAAATGAGGATGTGAAAATGGAGGTAAGCATGTAGATGTGGATGTATGGATGTGAATGTGGATGTGGATGTGTATGTATGAATGTGGATATGGGATGTGGATGTATAAATGAGGATGTGAAAATGGAGGTAAGCATGTAGATGTGGATGTATGGATGTGAATGTGGATGTGGATGTGGATGTATGGATGTGGATGTGGATGTGGATGTGGAT
This sequence comes from Cibotium barometz, assembly GCF_041138505.1. NCBI lineage: Eukaryota > Viridiplantae > Streptophyta > Polypodiopsida > Cyatheales > Cibotiaceae > Cibotium > Cibotium barometz. The sequence goes on from NC_141054.1 coordinate 54,964,276, forward strand.
GTGGATGTGGATGTATGGATGTGGATATGGATGTATGGATGTGAATGTGGATGTGGATGTGGATGTGGATGTGGATGTATGGATGTGAATGTCGATGTGGATGTGGATGTATGGATGTGGATATGGATGTGAATATATGATATGTGATGTGAATATATGATATGTGATGTGAAGGAATCTGAAGTGAAGAGATGGAAAATGATGTGATTGGATGAGTACACATATAAATGGAATGTGGAATAAGTAATGTGGATTAATGAGGGATAATGTGGAAAAATGAGAGTTAATATAGAAATTATATTTGTAAACTGTTTGTAAATGTTGTTTGTAAATGGCTGTTTTATGTCGAGAATGCTGGGGAAGCATTTTGACCGTCTTGTGATTAAGGTCGTGGAGACCTAACTGATAAAGTTGCAACTGTTGACGGAGAGTCAATGGAGGACGTCTCACGTAGCAAGGTCGACCGAGGTCTTGACCAGCCTCGGTTCGATTAAAATGGTGAGCTTCCGGTACGGTGGATGAGGGACCAAGGAAGCGGCCTATGAGTGAAGCGCTAGGTCACCTGTGAAGGATCCTAGAGGGTGCTGACCATACGGTGCTCGGGCTCTGGGTCGCCTAGGATACCCACGCCTGCGTCGAGGAAGATATTGGAACAAGGAGTAAGAGTTGTTTTCTGAAACCGAGCATGGATCTGGTTGATTGACCTTGCTGGTCTTCAATGGATGAGTCCATGGCTCTTCTTTATGAATCTGTTGGTTGATCTTGCTGATCTTCAACGAGAGTCCATCTTGATTTTTATAAGTGATTATATTGCCGAGTATTATGGGCTAGGAACTATTGAAAAGGCCCCTGAGTGGACAGGTGGTGAGCGTTCTAGTTGCCAATGATGCCATAGATACTCTGATGAAGGAATGATGGGAAATTATGAATCAACCGGATAAATTGGAAGATTGTGATCAGTGGTACTATGGTTTCATTAAAGGATTGTTTTAAAGTTAGCTGATGCTAAGAAAAAGGCAATTTCATATTGGGTGTGTAAGTGGTGTGGCTAGTTTTATGTTTGCATGAACTTCCGGCTAGGGGGCCTTGGAACTCTTTTCCTTGGTACCCGGGACAAAACCTAACCAAATTCCAAATTGGATCCCATCACTACAGTGGTTGGGCAGTTGGCTAACCCATGGGATTGGATGGGGTTAGGCTGGACTGATGGATCCATAAATCGAGACTCAACTTTTGTTTTTACGATAGATAAAGTAAATTCCGGACAGTAATTGTTCTATGGATAGGAATCAACGGCTGTGCCTCTTGAATGGGGAAAAAAGCGTTGATCCCAATGATCCAAGTGCAAGTTTCTTCCTTGATCCGACCAAATATCTTATAGATGCAATTGGATCAGTTTGATCAGAAATGATCTTGACTACGTTAGAGTAAAAAGTTACCCTGGTGGAATCGCCCATGCTTTTCGGTAAAGGAAGTTTTTCCGGGTTCGGTTTTGGAACAACCGACGGATTAGTCTCTTATCCGGATATCCGTGGGTGAGGCCCCGAGTGTGGGACCCCTATCCCACACGAGAAGTGCTACTTCCGCTGCTAGTACCCCGAATCCGTTGCTCGGTGGGAACAGGGATCTTACACAAAACCACTTGATGCCTGGTTTGAAAACTCATCCATGTGCAAAACATTCACATCACCTATTTCCAATCCCCAATTTGCTTGGTCTATAACTTGGTACATTCTAACAGGAGTTGCTAATGAGGTCACTCCTCCTATAAGGAATCCGTCACCATAGATCTCTTCCCTCCTTTAGCTCATTAAAGGACACTTGCCCACCATCAGTTTAGAGGGTGCATTATAGTGTGGGTGCAAAGCAATATAGCTTGATAGCTATATTACTCTATTGCACGATATGCATCTCTATCCCACATTACCTATGTTGCAAACAAAATAAATAGACATGTTGCACAAGCAGGCTGAGCCACATTACCCATCAGGCAAGAGACCTCTTGAATAGGGAAAGGCACTTCCATTTTAAATGCTCTGCCTCAAAGCAGATTTGTTGTTTTAAAATAAGCCTCCTAACAAGAGAGAGAGAGAGAGAGAGAGGACTTGATTGCTTTGCCATGGGCTACTCTACAAGGATACAATTTTGCTTGGAGCCCCTTGTAGCCCATTTCAAGTCCTCGTTTACATGGTTGGCATGGTTTACCTGCATTGAAAGCTCCATGAGCTTCGATATGTACCCGGTACTCGAGAGATAATGAGCCACATTGTGGCAATTTCAAATTGCCACAATTGCCCCATATGCTGCCTTTGCCACATCAGTCACGAGAGTGCCCCATCACCCCCACCAGAGCCACGTTGTCAGACAAGGGGCCCATCAGTGCCCTGTGAGCCTTGCCTTGCTACATCTGTGCCCCGTCATCCTCGCAAGAGCCATGTCAGCCAAGTTGGCCCGGGTTTACAAAAATGGCCTAGTTTACAAAAAATTCACCATCGGATGGCTCATAGCCCCTCAAATATCGTGTCACCACTTCTCCGTTGTGGATCCCCTCGCTTGAGTTGGGATGGAGGTGCATGTTATATAGTGCCAAGGGGAGGCAAGAGCGGATAAACATTGGAATTGGGCAATGGGCATTGGGCAGTGGGATTATGGGGAGTCTGGACACCAGTGTTCGTAGAAAACATTTTTTCCAACAATTTAAAAAACCTTCAACCTCAAATTTAGGTAGGTTTTTTCTTCAAATTGAAAGGATTTTTAGCAAAATTATAACTAAAATCTCTTAAAATTTGTAAGTTTTATGAATTGTTATTTTGAAATTTGAAAGTTATTTTTCAAAATTTGCCATTCACCTGACACTAAACACTGGCCTGGATGCTGGAGTCAGGTGAAGAATGCACGAATAGCAACACCAAAATCACCTATTTATAAAGCTTTAGCTACACATAAAAAAAGGCACCAATTTCAATACTCCACCCCGCCAAATTCAAGGCTTACATTAACAAGTATATACGGTGGTGAGCTACCATCACCAAAACAACGACATAGGTCTCATGGATTGCCATCATGAACAAAAGTGGAGAAGTTTGCGGACCTCCGACCCCTCCCACGAAGGGTTGGAAAGATGCCTAGATCTTAAGGTAAGTCTTGAATTTGTAATTAAATCAGAGGATTAAACTTAATCGAGTCTTCTTCTTTGGCAATTAGGGTCCTCATTATCGGTGCCAAAGGATAATACTAACATTAACAATGCAGCCTATTCTGAGTGCTCGAGTTCTGCGTCTTCTTTATGAGATGTGATGCGGGCATGGGCGCGGGACGCCCACAATGTTTGATGTATGTTGTACTGTCTAAGAAGAATCCCATGTGTCCGAAGTGTGGAAGCTCTTTGGACCTTTCGGCTCCTACCCACTGAGTCTCACACAAGACCCCCACCCCCAAACAACCAAAACACACACACACGCACGCACACAAAAAGTCAAACCTACCCCACCAACTCAAAAGCATGCATACACACCTACAAGGCAATTCCTAATTTATACAACATGTTGTTTTCATTCGTAATCCCTTTGTTGCAGTGTGCCATATGCCTAATATGCACAGAAGAAACAGTGAGGCCATTGGTGACATGTCTTGAAGATATGAGTTGTCATTTCTACAACCCCCTCAACTCTTCTAGTTGATGTATGTTCTACTGTCTAAGAAGAATCCCGTGTGTCCTAATAAGTGTGGAAGCCCTTTGGACCTTTCGGCTCCTACCCACTAAGTCTCACTATACTTGCTTGCCCTTGTGGCTTTGATTCACAAATGTTTCTCAGTTGTATTAATTTGTAGTTCTCACAGTGCTTACCATGATTCCTTGACCTATATATATATTGTAAATCTCATGCTAGTTTCTAATTAATGCTAAACGTGGTCCCTATTAAGTTCAAACTATATTTGTAAAACTCATGCTTATTTCTAATGCTTTCCATCTCTCACAAGTAGGTCACATGCCCAACAAGACCCCCACCCCCCAAACAACCAACACATACACACACACACACACACGCACACGCACACGCACACACACATACACACACACACACAAGCACAAAGTCAAACCCACCCCACCAACTCAAAAGCATGGACATCATAGCAAAATGATTTTATATATTGGGGTTGAGAAGGTTATTAAATGTTAGAGCTTGAATATTAGAGAGGGTTGAATTGTGTTAGATCAAACAATGGGAAATTATAACATACATAAGAGTATTTTCTCCGCTGAGCAACAAATTTTGCTAGTGTGAATCTCCTCTTGATTAGCATGAATAATGGATCCACCTTTTGTGTTGGTAATTCCCATATGTAGATTTGCCCATATTCTTATATGGTGAGAAATTCCTTTTTCCACTCAGGCTGGATACCAAATTCTTCAATCTGGGGATTAACATTCTTTGTCTCTATCTTCAAGTAGTTTCCTAGCGTATGTATTGGATTTTCCTTCTTCCATCTCATGTAGCTCTATAAGCTGTCATGTACCTGACCACTCTGATCTCCAATAAATCTTATAATTGTGGATTTGCAAGCTTTGTACTTACTACCACGTTCTTCCTTCCCCCGCCATGGACATAAGTTCGTACCATTGTGGCATGGGGGCCTTGATCAGATATGGCATATATAAAACTTTCAATGGGATCTACTATGAGCTTCTGGAAACAATCTTGTTAGGTTGAATGGTGTCACACTTATATTAAAACTTTGAAAAAGAGATTTGGCCGTAACACTTGCCTTGGTGTGTAATGCATAGATAGGAGATGACTGCTAACACTCCTCTCTCAACTCCTGGATGTAGAACCAACCCCACTGAGCTGGAGTACTACTAGAGCATCGCTTGAGGTAGAGCCTTCATGAAGAGGTCTACCGCATTGTCCTCCGTCAAGCAAAACTCTAGCAAGATGTCATCAGCCACACCAAAAACTTCTCATGAAAAAAGTGACTCTAGATGATAGTGGGTTCCGCCAGGGGAAACCTTTGTAACCGCACCACCTCGCAAGTAGCACTACACACAGCCCGATACTCTGTCTCTATAGATGACAAGCAATAGTTGGCTGCCTCTTGCTGCTCCATGAAACAGTTCCTAAGCCAAGGGTAAAACCATAGCTTGATGTAGATCTCATCGTGTCTGGATCTCCTCCCCAATCTGAGTCACTCCAACCATGGAGTCTAACTCCGTGTGTTGTTCCCCATCTAGTATCATAGAAGAGTCCAAGATCCTTTGTACCCTGCGGATACTGCAAGATCCGCAATTCCACGTCCCAATGAGTCTTCTCAAAGGTGTCTGATGAATGAGCTCAACAACCCCACTGGGAAGCTCACGTCCAATCTGGTGTTCAGCAAACCAAAGCAATGAACAAAATCACTTCCGAAACAAAGAGGCATCAACCTACTCACAAGGATCATCAACTATAACTTTGGTATGCCAAGTCTTGGGAACATGTTGAAGACCATATAAGGCCTTCCGGAACCTGTAAACCACCCCTTCTGGACCCAAAACCTCAAAAGCCTAGAGGTTGACAAACACCTCCTCCTACAAGTCACCATCTGACACTTGCTTGGCTTTTCTACAAGTCCCTCGGGAGAGAGAGCTTCCTCAACTATAGCAAGCTCTTTGTCCCAAATGATACGAGACATCAAAGCATAGTTCACCTATAAAGGCTCCTGTGACTAACGAATGCAAGAACTAGAATGTTCCTGTCAGCTGCCATCATTTGGCAAGCCATCCACCATCTGGTCCAAGAAAGCCTGCCGCCGCCGTAGCGGATCCACATTCAAGTGGTCATGACAAAACTGCCACACATCAAGTAACTGAGAACCTGTAATAAGAGAGAGTTTTGATAATTTGTAAATCGCATTCTCCACTCTACCTTCCCATACAACCTGGCATGTCGCTCTTGCAAACCTCATGCACTGACAATAGATGAAAACCAAGACATGGGACAAAAAAAAACTAGGAAGAATGCTTCCCCCCTCCGTCATCGGGAACAATCTCTAACCTGCCCTCACTGTGAATATGGATAGTGGACTCATCACCAATCGAGATGTGACATGCGTGCCTTCAAAGATCCTGTAACAACTCTCGGGAAGGAATCATGTGCCTGGAAGCACCACTATCGAGAATCTAGTCTCGAGTGTCCCTCTAGCGGTGAGTCCAACCACCTCCCTGCTCAAAGAAGATGAAACACTAGATCCATAATCTCCAAGTGCACAAAAGCTGGAGTCTTCACGGTTACTGCTGAGAAATCTGCACCCTTCTCGGTGCTCCGCTTAGGACATTTCCTCCAATAGTTGCCTTTCTCCGCTTAGGTCCTCTTTGCCTTCAAGAAGGCATCATGATCCAAGTCGGGCTCTTGCTCCTATGAAGACTTCCCTTTGCCCTCACTACGGCCTTGCGACGACTGCTGGCTAGTCAACGCCTTAAAACCTCTGCCCTACGGAGGGTTCATAAAACGCTCTTCCTAGTCCAAGACCATAGGCACAAGCTCCTCCCACGTGATGGTGCTGTGAGCCTGCAACTTGTGATCAAAGAGGAGTAGAAAGCTGATTACTGAGAGGTCAGATGAGACAACAAAGTGATGGCCATGTCCTCTAAATATATCTTCTTCCCATCCTCAAGAACCTCCTGCTGAAGAGCTTGCAACTTCTTGTGTTCCCACATCATCAAAGTCTTTGCAACAAGATCCATCACCCACATCTGCACTTCCAAGGAGATCCACTTCATGGGTGAACCTTGTTATACAAAGAAGCTAAATGCTGCCAAAACTCTCTAGCCAACGTCATATGTTTGATATGATTAATCACATGTGGTGTGCAATTAAGGAAGATGAAAGAACGCACATGGGCATTAACACAATCCCACAACTATGCCTAAGCCTTTCGTTCTTTCTGAGTAGAGGGTAAATGCTCCCTGTCCTCCAACTCTGGCCGTGGAACACCAACAATAATGAAATCAGCCAAGTCATAAGACTCCAATACAAACTCCATCATAGCCTTACGATGCCGTAGTTAGTTCCATCCAACTCTTGATCCACCGGGAACGTGGGGAGAGTAGGGATCTTCATCTGTTAGCCATCTCAAGCAAGTCTGCCATCTTGGGGGGGGGGGGGTTACTTTGGTCTTGTGAAGGGAGGGTGGGTGGGAAAAAAATGAAGAAGAGGTTGCAAGTAATATGCAAGGTGGCTGTCCAACAATGATGGCTGCCTTCTACCCAATCTCCGAGTCCCGAACAGCCCAAGAGATCTCCAATCAGCACCAAAAACTAGCAGTCCCACAAGCTCTTCAAATCTCCTGCAAGCTTTCCAAGGTCTTCAAGAAATCAACGGTCCCGCAAGCTCTCCAATATCTCCAAGCTTCAAGCCACCTGGGGCTCTGATACCATGTCAAAATACGCAGCGGATATGAGACCAAAACCTAAGAGCACACATAGCAGGACTCTATGCCGAAGACAAGTAAATGCAGGAGAGAACCATCAGCCTAAATTTGAACACAGAACTAAGTGTAGAAGAGCAAATGCAAAAGAGAGAGAGAGAGAGAGAGAGAAGCTATATAAACTCTACTATATACTCAACGCCTCAAAACCTCCACCCTATGGAGGGTTCATAAAACGCTCTTCCTAGTCCAAGACCATAGGCACAAGCTCCTCCCACGTGATGGTGCCGTGAGCCTACAACTTGTGATCAAAGAGGAGTAGAAAGCTGAGTACTGAGAGGTCAGATGAGACATTAGGGAAAATTTGGACTCAAAAAGGGGCCTTGTAAGAGATCCCTTGGGATGGTGATGTGGACAAAGCAAGCCAATAAACCCACATATAATATTGGAGGGTACGTGCGTCATTTTTGAGTTCTTTATTCCATTAACTGACATGTAGGGTGTTTTTTAATTCAAAACAATGCCTCTTAAGTATAGTTTTTTATTCCCACTATGGTGCCTTATTTTATTGAAAAAAGACACCACTCTCTTTCTTCATTACACTTTTGAATGTAACGAAGCCAACTTTGCTAACCAAACTGAACCGAACTTCGTCCCTGCAACCCATCATCTTGCATTGTCTCCCTCATAGTCTTCCCGACTCCACAACCACAACCACTCCAAATCCGAATTGTTTTGAGCGAGAGGTTTTTGATTTTCTCTTCTTCTCAAGGCGGCAAGTTTTGAAAAAGGATGGAAAAGTATTTGTTCTTCATACGCCATACCTGCTTGTGCATGAATAACAATCCCATTTCTTACCTTTTTCAAGTGAGGGTTGTGCTTACAAGTACTCTGTACATTTTGGTTCATCCAGGATACCAACAAGTTTGTTTGATGGACAAGGAGGTATTATTTAGTGATGTTGTCTTTTGGTTTTAATGAAGCAATCTTCTTCACAAGAGATAAGTGTAATATCTTTGGTTTTTTTTGGTTAAAGTGTGAGTTCATGATGCTTTTTGGTGTTGTTAAAGCACAGAACAATGCAATGGAACCTGTGAAGCAAAAGAAGAAAAAGGTGGACATCCACTTCCAAGTAGAACCCGATTATGCTCCCTGCTATAAGAGAAATTGGTCTAGGCCAGCATGCGAAGCCCACATTACTGAGCTTCAAAATGAAGGAAAGAAAAATATGGACCTATGGTTGGATGGTAGTATTTACCCACCACCAGATCCAACCTCCTCTCAATCTCCATCATTCTTTGGATTGACAAGTTTCTTCAAGTTTGTGTGTGAGGGTGAAAATGGATTGCTTGGATATTGCAAAAGACTGTTTGGCCAATGTCAAAGTATCTTTGAAAGACATTTGAGTGATAGAGATGCCAGAATAAAAATGCTTGAAGGTGCAAATTTTTACTTGGCATCGATCACAACAGCTTTGCAAGCTTCAAACAAGGACAAAGCAAAAGTTTGTGCTGGGTTACAAAAAGAGTTTGATCATTTGCAGCAGACTATTTGTAAGATGCAGGACACTATTAAAGAGAAGAATGAAATTTTGGTAGTTCGAGAAATCAACAATTTCACATTGGAGAGTGAGAATGCACACCTTCAAAAACAACTTGAAAAGTTCAACAAAAAATTACAATATTTTAAAGACACGCCATTGGGTGCTCGATTACGCAAGAGACAGATCAAACCATTGGAAGAACTCAATGTTGGAGGTGGCCAATGGAAGCGTCGTGTAAAAGCTTGCAGGTATTGGGATCTATAATTTCTTTGAGCTTAAATTTCTTTGAGCACTCACTTTTCATTTTCATCTTTAGTTCCTTTTTTGGAGATGGGAGATTGGGTGTGGGGGTGGTATAGTTAGATGAATGATGGACTGAAATAGCTATCGTTGTTGCTTCAGGATGGTCACAGATGTTGTGGGTCCAAAAGAGCAAGGTTCTGATATATTTGGCAAAGTTCTGACAAAAGACATCGTGGAGTCAGCAATACAGCATCCTAAGTTTGCAAGACTTCGATCAGACATAGCAAAGCAATCCTTGCAGGAGGTGAGTGAAGCATTCACGCCTGCAGATGCACAAGGTATATGTGACATGGCTGGTATAAGCACAAAGTCTTACAGGATGTTGTTTAATAAAGTTAAAGAGGGTTTCAATTGTAAGCTTGGAAAAAAAACAGTAATTCCCATTCCAAAACCATTTCACGTGAACAAAGCTCGAAATATTCTCAACTTGTTGGGAATGGTCGAACTTGTTGGAGAGCCTTGTCACGTGTCTAGTACATTGACAGTGACTAAAAAGAGCGGGGAACAGAAAATCATAGAGCTTACATAGTTCAACAATTTCATTATGGATGTCCGGAAATTACAAATGGCTATGGTGAAATTTTATGACATCAGTGTACATGAGTGCAATGGAAGGCTGAAATTTATTTTAAAACTTGATGAGAGTGAGGTGATCAAAGGACAGAAGCTGGAAAGGGTTAGCATTACTTTAATGAATAGAGCTTTGGATGCAAGTATCAGTAATGCTGATGAGAAGCACTTTAGTGTACAATCCGAAAATGAGATTTGGTGGCTGGCTGCATTTGAGGTGACGTGCTATCCATTTTTAAAAAAAGAATATTATGTTGCTATCCTCTTGTTATGATGTTGTAGGCAATTTAACTGTTGTTGTTAACAGGTTCCAACAGAGACCGATGAAATTCTAAAGTGGTACTTCAACCAAACTGAGCTTCCTTCCACTATCCAGCAGCAGTCGAATGGCGAAAAGCTTTATGTAGAAGGATATGGTGAATATGAGGTTTAATGGCACCTGGCTGCAGATCTTAAAACCTTGAAATGCATGTTTGGTATTTCCCAAGGAGCAATGGCCAAGTATCCTTGCCTGTATTGCATGACCCAACGAGGTGTCTCCAAAGGAGGAAAAGAGAGAGAATGGAAATGCCTAAATGCAATCAATAATAGGCGTGAAGCCCCAAATCGTGATGCTCCAGGAGTGGATCCTAATTGGGATCCAATTCTTCCTATCCCTTTGATCAGAGTTCATATTCGTGTTTTGCATGCGCTGGTTAGAATAATTGAGAAACTAGTCTACATGTACATCGAATTTTCATGGAATATGAAACCAGCAGTAGAGAGTGAAAGAAGTATTAAAAAAATAGAGCAAGTGCTTTCAGATGCAGGTTTACATTGTGGTCAAGTGAAGATTGAGAAGGACTTGAGAAGATCAGGGAAGACCGGAAATGTTCCTAGAAGCAAACCATGTTTTGGAGGTGCAAAAGCCAGAAAGTTCTTATCTAATCATACCCAGAGAGGTCATCTGGGTACAGATTTTGAGGTGTGGAGGAAGCTTCATGCAGCTGTACCTGATCGAGGCTCTTCAGGACAAGCAAGGGTGGCAAAGGCCAAAGCGTGGTTGGCACTTGATCGCCTAGCACCTTTGTTGCAAAAAGCAAGGTTTGAAGATGGGGATGTTGAGAAATTTGAGGCAGTTGTGACAGAGTTCTACACTAGCTATGAAAAGGCATGGGGTGCGACAAACTTGACACAATACATGGTTATTACTTGAAAACCTACAGCTTTGAGTTTTTTTTGTTGTTCAAAAAATATTGTACGATACTAAATGTCTTGTTGTTGTTGAGCATTTGTAGCACATTTTGCATGCACATGGAACCTTTTTTGCGGAAGAATTTGGAAGCCTTGGGATTTGGTCTACCCAAGGCATGGAAAGATCTCATTGGCAAGCACGTTGTGCCTATCAAAGGGCCACTCAACATGGAGGAGGAATGAAGAAAAGTAATCCCATGAAGCAACTATGTCGGTGGTGGTATAGGCGGATTCAAGTGAGGGCTCGTGTGAAGATCAAACAGTCTGAATCAGCTGTGTCATGTGCAATAAGAAAGGTTCAGGCTGAACGGAGACGTTCAATATATGTCTCCTCACAGGGAAAGTAGAATCATGCTGAATGGCTAAGACAACGACAAAGACAGGGCAGAGTGTGGAAGAAAATTGATCATTGAAATACATATTATAAAACAATGATGTAACTGTGAAAGATTTTAAAAGAACAAGAGCTTTCATCTATGTCCCATATAAATTTTTTCAATATATATACATTTCATAGTTTTTAATGGTAAGCAAGAAGAGTATTGAGAAATATGAAGAAACTTCTTAGCAACTGGAACAATCTAAATCTGTTAATCTGGAGCAGAGACTTCCCCCAGCCGAGCCTTTTTTGATGAAGTTTCTGCATCATCTTCTTCATCCTCTATCAATGGCACAATAGGGACCTTTGGCCTTGCTGTTCTAAGAAGATGCTTCTTCCCACAATCACTCAACAGATTAGGATCTGTGATTCCACATGCCAACCCGTAAGCAGCATATGTTAAATAATATTTACATCTCAACGAATATACTCCAGGTCCCTCTCCAAAAATTCGAACAACTGCTTGCCGCTCCAGAAGTATTGCCTTGTTTGCATTCAGCCTTAAGTGATAGCCACCTAAATACCTGGATAGAGTCTTTATCGCCATCAGAGGAAAACTTGCATTGTCCTTGGAGAAGCTAGCGTGAAATATCACAATTTGAGGGAATTTTAGGCGTTGTATATATGTTCCTAGTGTCGAATCGTGGCCCAATCCCGCCATACGCTTGCCTGAAGCACGTTTGAGGAATGTGTCTTCATATATTTCCAACTGAAAAAATAAAGGAGCATTAGCCAGAAACAACATCACCAAACATTTCAGGACAAAGTTGATAAAGCCAAATCCGCCACAAAAGTACGAAAACACAACAAAAAAAAACTAACCTCTTGGTTCTCATCTGCTTCAAGCAAGGCGTCTTGCCATAAATTAGTGCTCGAACTAGGAACGGTTTCCGCTGACTTACTTGGCACATCCCTAAACCCTCCCATGTTGGTAATATTCAATCTTTCCCTTGCTTCTTGTAGCTCTTCCTCTGTGGCATCTTTTCCTTCATATTTAAGGGCATCAGCATAGATCATCTTTAGTGTTGCTGCAGCAGATAGGAACTCGGTGTCTTTCACATGGCTATCCACTAGTAAGTACTTATCTATCCCATCATCATCTACAAAATTATCATCGACCTCCAGATTTTGGGCTATGAAAGCTATGCAATGGTCCTCCCTTAAGTTAAATACATGTTGTATGTCTGTCAGCAATATATACTCTGAATCTCCTACTTGGTAGGAGGGGAGTAATGGCGTTGGAATGGGGGAGGAGTCATCTGATTCAATCACAAGCTGACCTATATCATTGTTTTGTTCTCTAACTGCCTCAATATCAACCGCCGAACTGAGCTTCCTCTCTTCTTCAACATTGAACTCCTCAATCACATGAGGAGTGTCCTCCTCTTCAGCAACATCCTCAACGGTGGGACTAGCCTGACGAGAAATCATGTCTTCACTTTCATTTGTTGCATGCAGCTCTGTACATTCTTCATCTGTTAATTGCACGTTCATGTGCAAGAAGCATAAGAAGGCATAAGAGTATTCCATCAAGCGGCATTTTCTTTTGTGAAAAGGGCATAGCAAAGCTCTCTTCTTATCACATGGTACCTTGTGCCAATCCCTGTTTAACCTCTGCTTCTTCTCCGGCGACACCTTGAGATTAAAATGAATGTGATTTTTCCCATCAATCTCATCATTGGTTCTTCATTTGTGAGCTCGTCAAACTCTTGCTTTGCCTCTTGAAAGTATCCATGATGGCTAGAAAATGTATCCTCCAGAGAAAAATCGCAATTGAACATCAACGAAATTGCAGGGTGCAAATCATGACGTCGACATTTGTAGAGGAAGTCATACAACAGAGTTACAGGTGTTTCTTTAATCTCTTCGTCCACATTAAACTCGACTTGAACTTGCGCCATGGCTGAATTCAAGGGTGTAGATAAGACATGGAAAATATTAGTTCAAGCAATGAATCAAGAGACAATCGGTCTTAAACAACAAATCTCTGTGTGGTGTGAATGGATTCAACATAACGCGAGAGGAGATGCCAGAGGAATCCAGGTATTCCTCCTCGCATTGTAGTGAATCTATTTTCCCTAACACAAATAAAATTGCAACTTAGTCAAGGACCTCTTCTCGCGTTATGGTGAATCGATTCACCATAATGCGAGGAGGAATATTGTGCTTCCTATGGGACCTTCGCTCGCGTTATGGTGAATTGATTCACCGCAACATGATGAATTTATCATCCTTTGGCAACGCCTCTTACGTTATGGTGAATTACAAATAAAGATAGTTCTCAAGTACCCATACTGAGAGAGGAGGTGTCAAACGAATTAAAATACTCTTCTTCGCAGTCAATTCACCATAAGGCGAGGAGTCATAGGTTTTCAATTCACCTTAACGCGATGAAAAGACAAAGCAAGGAGTTCTGCACGAATGAAACCAAAAGAACGAAATAACAAAAGAAGAAGGAAGCACAAAAGAGATAAAAATACCAGGAAAACAAATTGTATACAAACGTCGCAGGAGGATGAAGGAGGATGATTGATGAAGGAGGGTTGGAGGAGATAGTCAGTCGTTGATGGAGATGAAGGCCGTTGGTGGGGAGGTAAATGAGAATACGAACTCCAAGAGAGGCAATAAATGAGATGAGTATCCTAGAAAATCCGTTTTTAATGCTATGCGACACGTCAGCGCCACGTTTTCACCCGCCATTCCATGAATGCCACGTGGCAGCCCGCCGTGTACCTAGCATGTGTACAAGCTATAATGTTTAATCAAAGCCCTTTTTAATGCTATGCGACACGTCAGTGCCACCTAGTCGCCCTGGCAGCCCGCTAGCACGTGTGTTCACTCTAAAGACTAATCAAAGCCGTTAATCACGCCACCTTTTCGTCCTCTTATCGATTTTGCCTTGTCCGTCCTCCTGCTTGCCTCCAGGTGACTTCTGACTACCGCCACAGTACTGAACCAATATTCTACCTCCTGCACGACAGTCTCCATCCATTCTCATGCAAGAAATGTAAGTTTTTGTATATTACTTGATTGTTTTGTAAGTTTCTTGTATATTGCTTGATTGTTTTGTAAGTTTCTTGTATATTGCTTGTTTGTTTTGTTTTTTCTTCGACTGTTTGCCTTCTGCCATGGTAATTCGATTCACCTTAAAGCACACGACGGGCCATTAGAATCTCAATACGCTCCATGTCTTATGGTGAATCGAATCACCATGGCAGAAGGCAAACGTAAGAGATTCGCGATAATCCTCCTCCCGTTGTAGTAAATCGATTCACTATAACGCGAGGAAGATTGTTTTGCTTTGACTGGCCCTTAGTCTCGCGTTATGGTGAATCAATTCACTATAACGCAAGACCAAAGGGCAAAGGATTCACGATAATCCACCTCTTATTGGTGTCAATTAATTCACCTCCTACACGACAGTCTCCATCCATTCCCTTGTGATGGCAGTTTCCATCAATGTCTCGCTACGTGGACCTAGACGTCCAAACGTTTAGGGAGGAAACGATTGCGAAATCGATCGAGGTCGCTGAAGTTATGCCTCCAGACGGCCCAGTGGACTTCATCCCGCCCAATCCACGAGGGGGGATAGGCCCCCCTGAGCCTCTTACATGGGCTCCATACTTGGGAGAAGAGCCATGGCTCCATCCTGAAGCCGATACCTATGGATTCCAGTAATAAATAGTTTTTTTCTTCTTCCAACAAATGTACGTTTGTAAATATGCAGCTATACATGTACATTTATATTTTTTTGCACATATCTAGTGTTATTGGAGAGAGAACATCAATTTTAAATGCACTTTTAATTTGAAAATCAGAGGATCAAATTTGCTACTGTGTTCCTTCACTGCTTGTTTTCTTACTTTAAGCCTTTTTTGTGTACATAAAAATTCAATTAGGAAATTTTTACCTTCATTACATTGTTTTAAACAATAAAGCATTACAAAAGCAATGTTCTGAATAGATAAGTTTATTGCATATGGAAAATACATTGTCACCGTATACATGGTCACATCATATATCTTCTAGTGCCTCCAATTCATGTGGGGCTGCAACATCTTTACAAATGATATGATGCTCTCTTCTTTTACTTAGCTTCCGACCATCGAGCTTGAAGCAAAATTGATCTGGAGGATTCTGAATAGCTACTTCTAATTCCTTCCTAACATATTCGAGAGTCCAATTCTCTTCCACTTCCAATGTCAAAGATGGGTGACCCTGTCGAATCATAACTATATCTATCAAGCAAGAGTGGCTGCCATCTCTTGTATCTTGGTCCATGCTTTCCCAGTTGTTGTTGATCCATGGCCACCTTCTATAAGTAAATGACATGCACAGATGTTGCCTGGCAATATAGTATCTGATTCCAAAATATCATTAGGATAATTTTTCGAGTATAATCAAATAAGCATTGTAACTGTTTCACAAAAATACATTTGAATGTCATAACACTCATCGAAATGCAATGTCGGAGGTGTTCAATCGACATTCGATCAAATCATCTCCCTTTGATGATTTTACTCTCCAACCTTTGTCAAACAAATGATCAAGCCAGGCTTCATCTATATCTTTGCACACAAAAGTTGTTCTAATTTTTCTCAATTGTTTACAATCAGAAAATAAATGAACAAAGCATGCAATTGGAACAAACAAACTTAAGTGGACATTTCTTGCACCAATGCTAGGCTTCATAGCACATTTAATATCATTAAACATTTTGGTCCTGTATGACTCTATCACTTCTGTGTCAAGCAATGGCCACTCAGGACTATCAAGTGCGGGCAACGGAATACGTTCCAACTTTCCATGTCGACTCGATTAAGTGGGCAAGGTATAAAATGAGTCATAGAAATATGTTCTACTTCTTGCGAGATCACTTGGTGTACGACCTTCATATTGAAGTTCCCCCACCTCACCATGTACGACATTCAAGAATCCCGTCAAGCATTGTGCAGGCTCCCACTCCTGAAGATTGGATGGGTACAAATCTGTGCAAGGCAGAAAAATGTATATCAATCACCTTATTTGCAACATTGAAATACAAAACACAAGCACTTACAATGTGGTCTATGTCTTGGAAGTCCTTCCAATGGTCCCACGTTGATCTCTTTTTGCATGAATACATGCTGGATCAACACTTCTTTGACAGTTTTCCCTCCTAGTGCCATCTTAAAGTCAAGGATCCTTCCTTTCCAATGTTTGGCCAAGTCTTCAGATGCCTTTCCCTTCACTCGGTAGTGGCCTCGTTTTCCTGGCTGCATAGTGACCCAAGAGTACTTCCTGTATACTTGGGGAATCCATTCTTCGTTCTCGTCTTTTATGTTATACAACACAACAGATGAGATACTGCTCCTTGCTCGTTTCAGTCCACTTTCGGGTGCCATGATAGATTAACAGACGTATGAGAAAGAAGAAGTAGCAGAAAGTGGATGACTGAGCTAACCGCTTTTGTGTGGATCAAGGAGGGAAGAAGAAATGAGGGACGGTGTGTTCTTTTGGGCACCAAAGATGTTTCGAGATTCAAAAGTGGAACCAAGTTGAGGGAATAACCAGGAGAATGTGTATCTATCTATTCCAAGCATTCAAGCTTCATTAGTTCTAGGGGTGGTGGAAAGAATTTTTTAGTGCTCCACGTCTAACACAAAAATGTGGAAAACATTCTTTTATTGTGTTAGGTGCTGACAAAAAAACGGTTTTAAATATTTTAAGACAAGGTGTTGGTTTTTTTTAATATTTCATGAAGATAAGAGTTTCTCCACGTTTTGGGTGGGTTTGTACAGAGGTCCCACCACCGGTGAATATCGTTCGTAGATTACATGTCACTCAATCTATGTGTCTATTATTATATTATTGTTGAAACAGCCCTCTTTTGAGTCCAGAATTTTCCTAATGCAACAAAGTGATTGCCATGTCCTCTAAAGATATCTTCTTCCCAGCCTCAAGAACCTCCTGCTGAAGTGCTTGCAACTTGTTGTGCTCCCACATCATCAAAGTCTTTGCAGCAAGATCCATCACCCACATCTACACTTCCAAGGAGATCCGCTTCATGGGTGAACCTTGTTATACAAAGAAGCTAAATGCTGCCAAAACTCTCTAGCCAACGTCATATGTTTGATATGATTAATCACATGTGGTGTGCAATTAAGGAAGATGAAAGAACGCACATGGGCATTAACACAATCCCACAACTATGCCTAAGCCTTTCGTTCTTTCTGAGTAGAGGGTAAATGCTCCCTGTCCTCCAACTCTGGCCGTGGAACACCAACAATAATGAAATCAGCCAAGTCATAAGACTCCAATACAAACTCCATCATAACCTTACAGATGCCATAGTTAGTTCCATCCAACTCTTGATCCACCGGGAACGTGGGGAGAGTAGGGATCTTCATCTGCTTTTGTCAGCCATCTCAAGCAAGTCTGCCATCTTGGGCGGGGGGGTTACTTTGGTCTTGTGAAGGGAGGGTGGGTCGGAAAAAAATGAAGAAGAGGTTGCAAGTGATATGCAAGGTGGCTGTCCAACAATGATGGCTTCCTTCTACCCAATCTCCGAGTCCCGGGTGAACAGCCCAAGAGATCTCCAATCAGCACCAAAAACTAGCAGTCCCACAAGCTCTTCAAATCTCCCGCTAACTAGCAGTCCCACAAGCTCTTCAAATCTCCTGCAAGCTTTCCAAGGTCTTCAAGAAATCAACGGTCCCGCAAGCTCTCCAATATCTCCAAGCTTCAAGCCACCTAGGGCTCTGATACCATGTCAAAATACGCAGCAGATATGAGACCAAAACCTAAGAGCACACATAGCAGGACTCTATGCCGAAGACAAGTAGATGCAGGAGAGAACCATCAGCCTAAATTTGAACACAAAACTAAGTGTAGAAGAGCAAACGCAGAAGAGAGAGAGAGAGAGAGAGAGAGAGAGAGAGAGAGAGAGAGAGAGAGAGAGAGAAGCTATATAAACTCTACTATATACAAGATCCGAAACAATACAATGAAGTGGGGGTAGGGGTGGTATAAATACCACCCCCCTATGCTAGTCGACCAGCCAAAAGATAGCCGGTGGCTGGCTTCTAGACAGGTCCACGATTGCATTCAAGCAATCAACCAACATGGGAACAACCGGCCAAGTACAAGCTCCAAGTCAGCCAGTACAGCAGTCCCACGACCGATAAAAATGGGGAAAATACATGGAAAAATGGGGGAAAACGGGTAAACACCTAAATGGGTGGGCACCCCCACAACACTAGCTCTAGTGTGTAATGTACAGATAGGAGATGACTACTAGCAAGGAAGCACCACCTCCTATTCCTTTGCCTACAAAATATACTAACATGGATGTTTTGGAGCAAATGTCTATTATAAAATATGAAGATTTAATCAAGAGTAGAAAACCGATGTTACGGCCAAAGCTCTTTTTCAACGTTCTTATACAAGTGTGACATCATTCAACCCAACAAGATTGTTTCCAGAAGGTCATAGTACATCGCCCTGAAAGTTTTTGTATATGCCATATCCAATTAGGGCCCCCATGCTAGAATGGTATGAACTTATGTCCATGGTGGTGGGGGAAGGGAGAACGTGGCAATAAGTACAAAGCTTTTAAATCCATTATAAGATTTATTGGAGATCAAAACAGTCACCTCCATGTGGGGGAAGGGAGAACGTGGTAGTAAGTACAAAGCTTCTAAATCCATTATAAGATGAGATCAGAATGGTCACGTACATGACACCTTATAGCTACATGAGATGGAAGAAGGAAAATCCAATACATACACTGGGCGATAGAGACAAAGGATGTAAACCCCCAGATTGAAGAATTTGGTATCCAACTTGAGTGGAGAAAGGAATTTCTCACCATATAAGAATATGGGAAAATCTACATATGGGAATTACCAACACAAAGGGTGGATCCTCTATTCATGCTAATCAAGAGGAGATTCACACTAGAAAAATTTGTTGTTGAGAAGACAAAAGACTCTTATGTTTGTTATTATTTCCCATTGTTTGATCTAGCACACTTCAACCACATCGAGTCAAGCCTCTTCTCTTATGAATACGAGCCTAGCACAAAATACCCGATCTAGCGATCATCATATCATGCAAGTTTATAAAGCTGACCGTGGCACTTGTCGATGAGAAGAACAAGGAAATATTACACTTTGGCATGAATAGCAGTCTAGAAGAGGAGCGGATATTGTATTACAATCATCGTCTTACCCGCTGACTTGGATACATGCATTTTATATTTGAACACATGATACATCTTTCTAGACATCCCATCCTTATTTTAGGAGAATACTATGCAAGCTATAGTCAAGAATAATAGATTCAAGCTTGGTGGCAACGAACGACAGGGCTTTTAGTTCATGAAAAACTTCTGAGAACAAAACTTCCATCATGCAAGGGGATGTGTTAACCCCATTTTGGGCTTAACAAAGGCACTTTCTATTACAAACGAGAGTAGCATAATTAATTAATGAAAATACACTATAAACATTGTAAATATTATGATAAAACCTAGCAAATCACCAAGGTTATTAGTTAGGGAGTTCTTGGAAGAGTAGAAATAGTGCGTAACACCATTATATTTTCCCACGAGCATAGAAATTTTTATGGACACGAGTCTAGATAATTCCTTGGGGCCATGTGCACGTTCTTCTTTGGTTAAAGCACCATGGTTATCTCTGGTTTTTCATGTCCCCATCGGCATGAGTATCTCGTTTCTCTTTTTTTGCTACTCATGGTTTTTCATGCCAAATGGACTTGATCTTTTCAGTACAAATGCATTCCCACTAAGCTCCAGTATTCAAGCTCTAACATTTGATCACCTTCTCAACCCCAATATATGAAATCATTTCAGTGTGATTTTCTAAAAAAATTCACGACGTGAATATCTCGGAGATAGCTATGTTTGAAAAACTCAAGATAGTCACGACCATGAAAAACTTTGATTTCTCACACCAAATTTTTTGATCTTTTGGGTTCAAGTTCACCTCCAGTGAACTTTAATAATCAGTCTCTATGATTTCATCACCTTGTCTACCACCCCAATAGATGAGATAATTTTGGTATGATTTTGTATGAATTAACAAATAATAATAGATTAATTAAGATCCTAATTATGAGCTCTTCTCTTATGCATAACTGAACAAAAGAGAACTAAAATCCGTAATACATCATTAGATTACACACTATATACATTTTTCAATGTCCCTCTCTCTCCCCCCCATTATCATCAAAACAAATTATGATTGAAGAGGTTTAAAAATGAGAAAATTACACAAATTTGATTTTTTGAGGAAAAGTTGGAGGAGGAGGACGATAAATAGCGAAGAGAGAACGAACATGAGAAAATCCAGCATACAATTGATAATAAGGTTGTAGAAATGAGAGCTCATATCACTGTTTCTTGTGTGTATATTAAGCATATGGCACACTGTGACAAAGGGATTATAAATGAAAAAAGCATGTTGTATAACTTAACAATGGCCTTCGCTATGATGTCCATTCTTTTGAGTTAGTGGGGTGGGTTTGACTTCGTCCTTATGTATGTGTGTGCATGTGCATGTGCGTCTGCATGGCGTTTGCTAGGGATGGGGGTCAAGTTAGGCATGTGTTCTACTTTTGTGAGGGATGGAGAGCATTAGATCGATATAATTCTAACTAAATAGGAAATATGTTTAGCATCAACCAGAAACTAGCATGAGGTTTACATATATATATAGGTCAAGGACCCATGGTAAGCATTTTAATCAATACAACTTGGCAACATTTGTGAACCAAAGCCACAAGGGTGTGTGTGTGGGGGGGCTGTTGGGCATGTGACCTACTTGTGAGAGATGGAGAGAGCATTAGAAACAAGCATGCGTTTTACAAATATAGTTCGAACTTCATAGGAACTAGCATGAGATTAACATGTATATAGGTCAAGGAACCATAGTAAGCATTGTGAGAGCTACAAATTAATACAACTTAGAAACATTTGTGAATCAAAGCCGCAAGGGTTAGCAAGTCCGGTGAGACTCAGTGGGTAGGAGCCGAAAGGTCCAAAGAGCTTCCACACCTCGGACACACCGGATTCTTCTTAGACAGTAGAACATACATCAAACATTGTGGGCATCCCGCGCCCATGATCAAACTCCTCTCCTTTGTAATTTCTGCTAATTCAGAGTAACTAGCCTTAAATCTTCGGGACGCAACCTCTTGAGCACCATTTTCCCGCCTCACATCTGATAAAGAGGATGCAGAACTCGAGCATTGAGAAGAGGGTGCATTGTTAATGTTAGTATTATCCTTTGGCACCGATAATGAGGACCCTAATTGCCGACTAAGCGAGCTTAACTCTCCGTGGGAGGGCTTGCTTCCAGCAGCTAATTGCATGTTCTCTGTTAATCTTGAGGCTTTGTGATGGTGATCAATACTTGGCAGTGAGAGGGTTAGCTGCAAAGCCGGATCACCACCTCCATCTTCATCAAAATTGGCGGCGGGGTCGAGGAGCTTCTGTCTCTTCGACTTAGCACGAAGAATCTTTTGCGCCTGATCATGAGTCCAATGTAAACCCTTTTTGGACGACGACAAGGTTTTATCGTGTGTGTTTGTGGGAGGGTGTGATGCTGGTGCCTCCATCTCCTTCAAGTACATCAACCCTGACTGCATGCAATTAGCAAAGTCAATTAGCAGGTTAATTACAGGGTATCATGCAGCTAGTTAATCCTCCACTCTTTCATTAAAACCTGCCAGCCAATTCAACTCAAGAAGAAGAAGACTCAATTAAGCTTAATCCTCTGATTTAATTACAAATTCAAGCCTTACCTTAAGATCTAGGCATCTTTCCCACCCTCGTGGGAGGGGTCGGAGGTCGGAGTCGAGGCAAACTTCTCCACTTTTGTTCACGGCAATCCATGAGACCTGTGTCGTTGTTTTGGCCATGGTAGCTCACCACTG
Organism: Cibotium barometz; assembly: GCF_041138505.1. Taxonomy (NCBI): domain Eukaryota; kingdom Viridiplantae; phylum Streptophyta; class Polypodiopsida; order Cyatheales; family Cibotiaceae; genus Cibotium; species Cibotium barometz. The sequence goes on from NC_141054.1 coordinate 54,986,646, forward strand.
TATATGCTTGTTAATCTGGGCGTTCCTTTGCTAATTAGAGCTTAAACGACAGCATAAAAGTCTCTTGCGCTGCGCCAGCTAGTGCAAAGACATAACGAGTGGTGTGTTTCATAAGGTGCAAACCCCTAATTATGCCACAATCCCATGAGGACATCATGCCTAGGTTGCTTTAAATGCCCATATGTAAATCCCATGAGGACATCATGCCTAGGTTGCTTTAAATGCCCATATATAAGTCTTATCCTGGCTTCTTAAATCATTTAAATATATGCCTTTTTACCAATTGCTGTTACCACCCACCTACTGTCCAAGGAATGAGGACACGGTTCTCTCTTTGTGTGTAATAATAGATTTCTAAAATGCTAATGTATCTCTATATTATATAAAGGAAGTGTTTCACAAAACTACCATGAGGCAAGAATTTGGAGGATCCAAACGTAGTTTAGAGGTTCGGGCGGCAGGTTCGAGGAGGGGTAGAATTTGAAAAATAACAAGCTGGGAATTATATAAGTGTGAAGCCCAAGTTAGCCCTCTAGTACTTTTTAATAAGTTTAAATGGGATTCCCCTTTTTCTCTTGTATATTTTTGTGGATCTAGTTGATGCTTAGGTCAAGATGCATCACTATGCTACAATAAAATAACCTATTTTACTATTTAAGTTGGAATCCTTAAATGTCAAGATTGGCAAGAATCTCCACATCCAAACTAATTCCTGAAAATTTTAGAGAGATTATCCACACAGCACATACTTTTATGTATTTTGTTAAATGGAGGGCATTTTGTCCATGTATGAAGGCATGTAGAAATAAGAAAATACATGCACACATCTCAAACACTAGTGAACTATTCGTATATATTTATTCATTTTCAAAAAAAAAGTGTGGTGTTAGCATGCATTTGCACAAAAGTTTGAATGTGTAAAAAGGGCTAGGGCCAATACAAGCTAGTAAATCGAAATGAGTGCTACATTCATGCCCATAGAATATAAATTGACATTTTTGTCCTACAAATGCTAAAGCTTTAAGCAAGCAATATGATTTTCTCTCCTATGAAATGCATGCATTCAATACCAATGTACATATAAAGAAACAAAAGGTTGATGCTTTTCTTTGTGGAAAAGAAAGAATCATGGAAGCCAAAAGGTACGTTGAAACTTGAAAGACAAGTCTAGGGTAATGGTTGAACAGGTTTATTAGGTTTAACTTCTTTCTTTCTTGTTAAATATTGGGTTTTCTAGGCTCTATAGGACTTACTAAGGACGTTGATGAATGAGTTCTATGTTTACAAAGGACGTTAATTATTGAGTTCTATGTGTTCCATGAATAACATTTGGTCAACAAAGGCACAATGCATTCATCCATTTTTCATGCCTATCTGAGTATTCCAAAATCTAATTTTACTGAACCTTACTTTAATTATTTCCACCATGGGTTGGAGAGGAAACGATAAATAGTCCCAAATCCCCATCCCCCGACTTCCAAGAAACCAAGTTGTCCTTCTTTTCATTTATTTAGCCTTTAACATCTCCTGCCACACATGATCCATCTTGCAAGTATCACGTGGCTCACCCCTTGCTATGCTTGCCTCATTGCATTAAATTCTCAACTCCTACCTTGGAATTTCATGGAAGGATTGTGAAAAAATCCACTTTTTTCCTCCCCCATTCCCATGCATTTGAACGTTATAACATAGGGATATTTACCCCACAACATTGAGGTAAGTTTTAGCTTGCCCCACTCGTAAGGGTAAAATAGGTCAAGAAGGGTTGAGCAAGCTTCAACCTTGATTTTATAAGGCTTTCACATAGGCATTTTAATCACACCATTATGCATTTCATTGCATTGTTGATGAAATATAGAAATCTTATTTTACAAAATACATCAATTTTTTACTCTAGAATTAACCACTTTCCCATTTCACCATTTATCTTACATCTACATATCCATTGGGATTTTTTGGGGGCTCTTGACACACCTATACATTTCTTATTTGAAAGCTACCCCATGGTAGCCAGACGTTGCTGCCACATGATGATGGCGAGCTGGGAGCAACGGTTGGGACGGCCACGTGGTGAGCTAGAGCGATCACCTCTCAGAGGGCCACATGGCGGGTAGCAACGAAGTCAGTGCCTGAGTGATCGTGTCCAGCCGTCTCATGATAACATCCAGGATTCGCACATCATGCTGAAGACTGGTGGAGTGGATTTGCTAATCTTAATCGAAATCAGAAGTGGAGCTTGCTTATTGCACCTCGACGACCCGCCTCTTATTCGCCTCTGAATCTTATTGCACCTCTGTTTACTGACAGTTGCAGCTCTTTATGCCCATCACCACCACGACTCAGCTCTCTACGGTTGGCTCATCTATGCCCATCA
>NC_141054.1:54994019-55046519 GCF_041138505.1 Cibotium barometz
TCTACCCTTCACATTTTGTATCTCTTCTAGAAATAATGGGTAATGGCTATTGCACGCTTAAAGAAAAGACTCTACAAAATTTTTTGGTTAAGTGTGCTAATTTGTGTCCACATCTCTTAATCAAAGATTATCTTGATTTTTTTTAGCCTTCCTAATCTAACTCTCTTGTTTTGTATGCAACACTCTACCAAGCCTATCCCTAGCACCTTAGAGAGAGAGAGAGAGAGAGAGAGAGAGAGAGAGAGAGAGTGGGGTAGGCTCTTATTACTCTAGGATTTGAAAAATATGGAGCTAGGATTCCTACTTCCAAACCTTTCACAATGACTTCATCATATCACTTCGCCCATTGGTTCCATTTTCCGACAAAACCAATTATATACACAAGAAGCATGGGTCACAAAAGAAAAGTTCCACAAAATTACAATGTGGCACAAATTCAGAGGTTAGAGGTGATGTGCGAAGCACGGATTAGCCCACTAGTCACACTATAAAGTAGAACCAAAATGGACATGTATCAAAATGTTACCAAAACTCTATGTTTTGGATAGAGGCTAGTAAGTTTTATATTTACATTACTCAAAATGCCTCTATATTCCTCAAGCACCCACAATCTCCCTATTTCTATTTTAATCTATAGGCTTTGTTTCATGCTAATGTGTAGCAACTTTATTGAACTTTACAATTTAGAAATTAGTTTTTCTTTAATTTTTCATGTTGAAAATACATATTTGATGAAAATTAGCATGGTAAATTTTATTTTACCACATTCAAACCACATAATGTTTTGGAATTAATTTCATGGAATTAGAATCAAGCATATCACATTAGCAATTTGTAGAGAAGATTTTTTAAACAAATAAAACATCCAATAATGGTATTGAGACATGCTAGAAAAAAGTAAAAAAGAACCCAAGGTATCTAATCATCATTTTAAGGAGCAACAAGTAACTTCCATGGTAGGAGAAAAAGTAACGTTCTCATTGTAATGGATATTTTCTTTCGAACAATTTTTTTTCAATTATCTCTTCTAGACATAATGGGTAATGTCTAGTGCATGGTCATAAACTCTACCCTTCACATTTTGTATCTCTTCTAGAAATAATGGGTAATGGGTAGTGCACGCTTCAAGACTCTACAATATTTTTTGGTTAAGTGTGCTAATTGGTGTCCACATCTCTTAATAAAAGATTATCTTGATTTTTTTGAGCCTTCCTAATCTAACTCTCTTGTTTTATATGCAACACTCTACCAAGCCTATCCCTAGCACCTTAGAGAGAGAGAGAGAAAGAGAGAGAGAGAGAGAGAGAGAGAGGGGTAGGCTCTTATTACTCTAGGATTTGAAAAATATGGAGCTAGGATTCCTACTTCCAAACCTTTGACAACGACTTCATCATATCACTTTGCACATTGGTTCCATTTTCTGACAAAACCAATTATATACACAAGAAGCATGGGTCACAAAAGAAAAGTTCCACAAAATTACAATGTGGCACAAATTCAGAGGTTAGAGGTGATGTGCAAAGCACGGATTAGCCCACTAGTCACACTATAAAGTAGAACCAAAATGGACATGTATCAAAATGTTACCAAAACTCTATGTTTTGGATAGAGGGTAGTAAGTTTTATATTTACATTACTCAAAATGCCTCCATATTCCTCAAGCACCCACTATCTCCCTATTTCTATTTTAATCTATAGGCTTTGTTTCATGCTAATGTGTAGCAACTTTATTGAACTTTACAATTTAGAAATTAGTTTTTCTTTAATTTTTCATGTTGAAAATACATATTTGATGAAAATTAGCGTGGTAAATTTTATTTTACCACATTCAAACCACATAATGTTTTGGAATTAATTTCATGGAATTAGAATCAAGCTTATCACATTAGCAATTTGTAGAGAAGATTTTTTAAACAAATAAAACACCCAATAATGGTATTGAGACATGCTAGAAAAAAGTAAAAAAGAACCCAAGGTATCTACACATCATTTTAAGGAGCAACAAGTAACTTCCATGGTAGGAGAAAAAGTAACGTTCTCATTGTAATGGATATTTTCTTTCGAACAATTTTTTTTCAATTCTCTTCTAGACATAATGGGTAATGTCTAGTGCATGGTCATAAACTCTACCCTTAACATTTTGTATCTCTTCTAGAAATAATGGGTAATGGCTAGTGCACGCTTAAAGACTCTACAATATTTTTTGGTTAAGTGTACTAATTGGTGTCCACATCTCTTAATCAAAGATTATCTTGATTTTTTTGAGCCTTCCTAATCTAACTCTCTTGTTTTATATGCAACACTCTACCAAGCCTATCCCTAGCACCTTAGATTCTTAAGATAATATCAGAGCAAGGTTCTTCATTTTGCCATCGTGCATAGACAATGGTGCCTTACCACCATGAACAATAGGATGCATAGTATCATCATATGTCTCCACATACCTTGGTTTTTCCATTTTTTTAATATCTCTAAACCACTCTCCATGACTGGTCATGTGGTTAGAAGCACCTGAATTAACATACCATACAACTTCAGGGTCCTTTACGTCTCCAGGTATCTAAAGTGAAAAGACCTTTAAACTCAAAGTTTGAGATGGACTTGGGTCTCCATTATATTTTCAAAATATAAGTATGGAGAACCAAAGGCTCCACTTCCTTATCACAACAAAAGTACACTTCTTTCCTCTTTAAAGAAGTTTAACATGATCAATGTGGTAACCCCAATGGAAACTAATTTCTAGGTTAAAGAAATGCTTAAAGAAATTTATCACCTTGAAGGAGTTACAATCTATAAAAAGCTTATTAGGAAACTTATATATCTCCCAGATATAAGGCTAGACTTAAACTATGTAGTTGGAAAGTTGAGACAATTTGTGTAAGCACCTACAAAGAGCTAATATAATATGGCCAAGAGAGTCTTGAATTAACCAGTTGTGCAGGAAATAGAAATATGGGATTAAGGAGTTGAGGTTAAGGAAACAATTAGACTCAGATTGTGCATGGGTAGAAAATCCATAAGCACATTTACTTCCTTTCTAGCAGATGGAGCAATCTATCAAAGAAGCAAGATTCTTATCTAAAAGTCCCTTAGGAGGAGAAATGACATATCTCTCACAAGACCCCACCCACCACCATTCGATGTTGATGGAAATATTAATGACACCAATTTTTCTATTGTAAAGCTCAAGCTCCAGGCTATCCTATCCTTTTATGAGAGACAATCATATCCTATGAGCTTTGGGACACCAATTATTCTCTTGTAAACTTCACTCTCCAGGCTATCCTATCCTTCTATGACAGACGATCATATCCTATCTTTCTATGAGAGACGATCATATCCTCCTATGAGCTTTGGGACACCATCATTGGCATTGATGTTTATCCTCCACCAATGAGGGAGACATATGACAACCCGCTACCAAAACTTATCCAAGATTGAAAGGATGGAGATAATATCTTACCCATCATCACTAGCATGGGTGATAACCATGATTTAACATGTCTCCATAGATGTAGAAGCATGGGCTTTGTTATAGAGTCACTATGAGACCATGAATCCCCAATAATTCAAAATCTTGAAAATTAGCTTCAAGAAGAGAAGATCGATGAACGTGAAGTGATAGAGACGTTTTTAACTAGAACCTAAGATCTCCACTACTAGATGTACTCTCCCCAAATCTTGATTATTAATGTGTCTAAGGGTATTATTACTGCCTAGATATGATAGTTTTGTTACATCTTTGAATATTAGTGTAATGCCTATTCCTCTCACATTTAAAATAAAATTTCTTGATCTATGTTCAATAACAAGAATAAATCCACATCAGCAATATGGAAGTCACTTGATTATTTAGTCAACATGTGTTTATAGTAATATTAGTTAAAGGAAATTCTTTCAAACAATAGGTATCCTTATGCGACAAGCTTTTGTTATTAGTAACTTATCAGAAGAAAAGTGGTGATAGGTGTAATTATATCGTTTATCAAGCTTGGTGGCATCAAAATCCATGGATCTCACAAAATTTATATCTAAGCTTTGTACTTTAGCCATGTGGGTTTAAAGTTAGTTAAATGTAAAAAGTGAAAGTCAAGTGCCACAAACTAGTATAAACCTTGAGTATTGTAAAGGGTATATCTTATAGCTGTACAAGGAAAGGCTTCTAATATATCCTCTTGCCAAGACTCTTTGACATGTGGGTGGATCCTTATCCATAAGTTATCACCTTTCTAAGATATCACCTACCCATGTGCTTATCTTCAAACTTTACAAAATTGATATTACCCAAATCATGCTTCTCTTTCAACTTTCACAAAATTGATATTACCCAATTATGTTATCAAAACTCCCACTTAATTACATAAATATGTGATCAGTCATACTTTTTAACACCAGGCTTGCACTTGCCCATGGTCTCCCCATCCCACAAATATGCACTTGGACAGTTGTGGGTGATGAGGCTCCATGTAGGTCCATAAAATAATGTTGCTCCAAATGTCTATTACATATAGAGCTCATGTAATTGGTGTACGCATGGGCATTGGTGGGTAAAAGGTGGACCATGTAGAAGCTTCTTCTCATGAAAACTCCAACACGCTGCATTTTTCGACATTTTTAATTCTACTTTCTTTGACTCCTTTTTTAGGCAGCTTGTGTTCTCCTAGACAAGGGTCTTATACCAAAAGTGAGAATATGGAAAGTAATAGATAGGGCCCAACATGGGGTGAGACTTACCAACCTGCATTGGTACCAAATATGTTGCCAGTCTCATAAGAAATTTGTGATAAAGGGCTTACAGGAAAGCCATTGTCTGAATCGGCACATGACCTCAAAGGGCTTCCAAAACCTAGTATCTGTGGTGGCATGTCTTTGAAAGTGACCACTTTGTGGCCATGGAGTGGAAGCATTGAACCATGTTGTAAAGGTTTATTTGCTAACAAACATTGGGGCCTTCATTAAGATTAAATATTAGTTACTCTTTGCTTGTCCATTGGTTCTTAGGCACCTCCTCAAGGATGAGGATAATGAGCTGGAAGAACTAGCATGTGGCAAACTATAGCAAGGACCTTGGCAGAGTTGAGGTTGCTTTGAAATTCTTCATGTGGGTTTAGTAGCCTACGGTGTGGTGAAGTCATTCTCTCTCTCTCTCTCTCTCTCTCTCTCTCTCTCTCTCTCTCTCTCTCTCTCCCCCTCACACACACACACACACACACACTCTTCTCTCTACTACTCTTTTCACACTTCTCTCTCTCTCACACCTCTCCTCTCTACCACTCTCCTCACACTTCTCTCTCTTACACCTCTCTCTGTCACACACTCTCCTCACACTTCTCTCTCTTACACCTCTCTCTATCACACACACTCCTCTCTAGCACTCTCTCTCCCTCTCTCTCTCTCTCTCTCTCTCTCTCTCTCTCTCTCTCTCTCTCTCTCTCTAACACACACACACACACACCTCACACACTCTTACTCCTCTCTCTTATATTGCATAATTTTAACATGAAAAAACAAAGGAAGTTTCATGTCACAAGTCTAGAAACCATAAGAAAAGCAAAGAAAGGTGCATGTACCAGGTCAAGAAACCATAAGAGAGCACATGCAGCCTCTTTCAACATAGCACTGAGTGTACTACCAATATAAGGCCAAGGGTGACAAGAAACTCATTAATTCTACATAAAATCTCTCTCTCTCTCTCTCTCTCTCTCTCTCTCTCTCTCTCTCTCTCTCTCTCTCTCTCTCTCTCTCTCTCTACTGCTACTACTCCTATTGTTGCTGCTACTACTCCTACATTTACTATTGCTATTGCCTACTGTTGCTATTGTTGTTACTATTGCTGTTGTTGTTGCTATTGTTGTTGATGTTGCTGTTGTGCTTTTGCTTTTTCTGTTGCTATTTCTTCTTGCCTCTTGTGCTGCTACTACCACCACTACTACTACCACTACCACTACCACTACAACCACCACCACCACTACTACCACCACCACTACCACCACCACCACTACCACCACTACCACTACCACCACCACCACCACTACCACCACTACCACCACCACCACTACCACCACCACCACCACCACCACTAGTATCACCAAGACTACCACCACGACTACCACCATGACTGTCAGGACCTTTAAGACAATTGGAGAAGAAATTTTAATTCTCAAGAACAAAAATTCAAGCGTAGCATAGACTTGCACAAATTAAAAGCTTAAACCTTAATAAACAAAATTAAATAAACAAGATAGATGGAGAAAATAGGAAAGAGATCACTTGCCAACACAAGATTGGGTTGCAAAAGTTTAGGTTGAATGGATGGGTGTGTCCCTTGTACCACTCACCCATATTTATATGTATTATAGAAAGATAACTCCAAAAAAAAAAGTACAAGTGCTTTTGAGTCTTTAAGCATAAAAGCTCGTACAAAAATATAACAAGCTCCAAATATAAAGTCTTGGGCGGCATACCAAAAGTATAAAATACTGATTGATATGTACAAAGGTTTGAGACCTTAGCCTTACAAAAATATTAATGCCAAAATATGAAATCATAAAAGGTGTTCACATGTCTTCCAAAATATCTCATAATGTTCCAACAAATGTTTCTTCCGTTAACTAACACATAATCTGCCACTCAATCATCACCTTCATCCAAAATAATATTAGCTAGTGCATACAATCGATTAAACACTTTAATTTTGACTATATCATACTAGTGCACACAGCTGATTAAACACATTAATCTTGGTAGATATCATACCAACATACACAACTGATTAAACATGTTAATCCTAGTAGTAGTAGATGATACAAATAAAAGGCACATCCAAAATAAAATATCCTGAAATAAAATAATGAGGGTCGTCGTAGAGGTTATGACTAACATTCCCTCTTGCTCAAGTTACAATTGACCTCATGGTAAGAGTAGATGATATTTTGGTAAGAATGAAAAACTTTTCTAGAATTTATTTGGCATCTTCACAATAGGATGATTCTTGAAAGTTACAAGACATTTAACATAAATGTTTCACCTATATGTAGTGATGGTCTCATGGTCAATGATAGACGCAAGGACAAGATATTATTCTTCATCTATAATGTTGAAAGGTCTACAAAATCTAGGAGGTAATTTTACGAGAGTTCAAATGCTTGAGATGACTAATAAAATCTCTCACTTACTCATCTTCTTCTCTCTCAGCTTTGTGCACCTGTGAAGCCACATTCTGCAAATCTCCCTCATGCACAAACTCCTTTAGAAATAACCTTCTAAGATCGATAAGCTTTAGATGTTCTTGGCAAATCTCAAGGTCCGATACCAATCATTGGACTTGTCATCTAGTGTAAGGCTAAAGGTGTTGGTCTTTGCAAGCACATTCCTCTTACCTAGGGCTTGCAAACTTGATCAAAGACCTCGAGATGTCTTCTAAGATCGCTCTCTCTATTAAACTTGTGTGTGAGCTTTGTGATTTATGCAGCCTTTTCAGAGTTACTCCGTTTGTTATCTCTCATGAGACTAGTCCTATAATTTTGGCTACTGCTCTTCTACTGCTTGCGAAAGGCTACTGGATCAGTTGGGAGGGCTAAATATTGCTCTATGCTAGAAGTATTGGTATATCAGGAGAAACATGTGGTACAAAGGGCATTGCGCCTGGGGATGTAATGGCATGAATCCTGGAGGAGTAACATGAGTCCAATATGTGGGGGTCATATAGAAATTCCCATAGGTGCCGATGATGACATATGAGCCAAGGGCACCACTGGTCTAGTCATTTATGAGGATATCCCCCTTTCTCTAGGTTGCATTATGGTAAAGTAGAGGAAGACGCAAGGAATCAAGGATTTTGGGTGAAGGTTCCTCCTTTTGTGGCCCTAGTAGATGATATGGATGTGTTAACTAGGCCTAGAGCCATTGTTGTGGGGATTGCTGCAACCATAGTTGCCATAGTTGTGACCAAGGGCATGAAACTAATGGGAAATGTTGCCTAGTTGGTCACAAGTGGTGCCGTTTATGAGTGGTGTAGTACCCAATTTTGTTAAACAATCCTAAAATGGGATTGATCATAGTGATAGACATAGATTTAGCAACATAATTAAGGTGGATTAAACCACACTAAGAACTCCATAAGAGAGAGAGAGAGAGAGAGAGAGATTGCACACTCAACACTTGATCTCTATTGCATTCATTCACAATGAATCATACAATGATATTGGCTTTCTAGCCTTATCCCACTTTACACATCATCATCCATGTGGCACTCCCTTTTCCACTTCTTTTGGTCAACACTCACACACCATTCAATATTACATGTGGCATTCTTATCTTGCCACAATATCTTGCACCTTTAGGGTGCTTTCCCACATACACACAACACCGCGATTACATCTCTCAACACCCCCTCTTAATCAAGGTGTTCCACAACTCACCCATATCAATGTAGCATTGCACAAAGGCAATCGCTACCTCTCAACACTCCCCTTCAATGATACATTGTAGTGCCATCAACCAATCATGTGTGCGCGTGTCTACCATCTTAGACACCAATTCCATTTTGAGCCACAGTGGAACCACTGAGTCCAATTTGAACGTAGAAGTTCGGGTGGGAACCAACCCATGCACATGCACTTCACATGTGCATCGCTCATGCACACATCACAACAACCATTTTGCGCTTCTTGGTGAGCTCGGGCAAGACAACCCTCATACCAATGGGTGATTACAAAAAAAATCTCATTTTAAGAACATAGGCTCGGGTATGGTTACCCATCATCAATTATCGGTGAAAAATAAAAAATTATACAAACCATTTTGGTCGCAACCGGGCAGGGGACCCTCAATGTGTGTGTGAAAGTCTTCTTAAAAACTTTGAAAATTGGTGTGTTCTCATATAATGCCTTTTAAAGGCATGTGAACAAGGAATAACCTTGGTGGTGTGAATGCACCCTTAATGAAGTGATTTCTAAAGGTCTTTTAAAGACTTTTAAGAAAATATTATTTATTTATTTATTACGCTACAGTATGTGCTACCTCCTTCTTTGAACTACGCTACTGCCTGGCGAATGCCAGACTTGCACATTGAAAGCACCTGCCAACGCCATGCTGCTTTTGGGACCCGCATCACTCTTCTTCTTCACAAGCTTCTTACGCTACCTGTTGTTGGAGCTCCCATGGTGACCTTACATGCAGCCGCCTTCCAGGAGTTTAGCATCTCCATAAGCATCTAACGTAGCTGAGTGAGGTCCTTCACAAGTATGGGGTATCTTGCATTCTGGCTACCTAGATCTAAAGCCTAGCTTGCACCACTTTCAACATCCTCCTCAAGTTATTCTAACTTCTTTGATTGAGAATGTCGAGAATCATCTGATTTCAGACTTTGCCCTTCATCTGCCTAACTATGAAACACCACTTTTGCAGATGAATAATTGGACACACAGAAGTTTTGGTTCCCGTGGAGGTAGTTTTGACCACACTTGTGGTGTGAATATTGTACATAGTTTCATGGCATCATGGTGCAACTTCCAAAGCTTCATATGCAGCTCCTACATGTTTTATTCACAAAGAAGATCCATCTTCTTTGTGCCTCTTAGGATCCATCTTCATGGTCTTCTCCATGAGCTCTCACTTGAGCTCCTTCATATGCATGCTTCTATTGCATACACCATCTTCAAGGTTGCTTTTTCTTCATGGATTTCATGCAAGAAACCCGAGGTGCATAATCTTGTGAAAGTCAACTTGCTTCCACCTCTATTTCCCTTCTTCCTTGAGCAATTCCATGTGCCATGCAGCCCTTCCCGACATGCTCCAAATTGAGCTGCAAATCAGCCCATTATAGCTTGCCACACCAAGTTGGCAAGCTTGTACCTCTTACACTCCTTGCCCAAATGCAAAGAACCATGGGATCTTCTCATCCCACAAATCAGCAACCCTTCTTCAAATTTTCATAAGGCAAAACTCACAAAACCAACCTTCTTGAGACACCTTTGTCTCCTTGGCAGCTTCGTGGTTGACACCGAACACTCCATAGCCTTCATACTTGCTAAAATCTCCATTTTCAGCTTCTATGATGATGAGCAAGCTTCCCATGTTGCAAAAATCCCATTTGCAACTCTTGGGCCAGCTTCTATGCAACCTCCTTGTTGCAAATCTCCTCTCAAACTTGAGAATGGCATCTCTAAATCTCTCTCAAACTCTCACAAATGCAAATCCAAAAGATAATATGAGTGTGCTAATTTTTTTCATAATAAATTAAAAATAATGCTTAATCAAATGAACACATAACCAAGAAATCTATAGATAAATATTCACCATGACCAAGAGCCCACCCAAGCTCTGATACCATGTTAAACAATCCTAAAATGGGATTGATCATGGTGATAGACCTAGATTAAGCAACATAATTAAGGTGGATTAAACCACACTAAGAACTCCATAAGAGAGAGAGAGAGATTGCACACTCAACACTTGATCTCTATTGCATTCATTCACAATGAATCATACAATGATATTGGCTTTCTAGCCTTATCCCACTTTACACATCATCATCCAATGATAAGGCTTTCTAGCCTTATCCCACTTTACACATCATCCATGTGTAAAGTGGGATAAGGCTTTCTAGCCTTATCCCACTTTACACATCATCCATGTGGCACTCCCTTTTCCACTTCTTTTGGTCAACACTCACACACCATTCAATATTACATGTGGCATTCTTATCTTGCCACAATATCTTGCACCTTTAGGGTGCTTTCCCACATACACACAACACCGCGATTACATCTCTCAACACCCCCTCTTAATCAAGGTGTTCCACAACTAACCCATATCAATGTAGCATTGCACAAAGGCAATCGCTACCTCTCAACACTCCCCTTCAATGATACATTGGAGTGTCCATCAACCAATCATGTGTGCACGTGTCTACCATCTTAGACACCAAGTCCAGCCTGCTCACAGCAAAACCACTGAGTCCAATTTGAACGTAGAAGTTCAGGTGGGAACCAACCCATGCGCATGCACTTCACATGTGCATTGCTCATGCACACATCACAACAACCATTTTGAGCTTCTTGGTGAGCTCGGGCAAGACAATCCTCATACCAATGGGTGATTACAAAAAAAATCTCATTTTGAGAACACAGGCTCGGGTATGGTTACCCATCATCAGTTATGGGTGGAAAATAAAAAATTATACAAACCATTTTGGTCGTAACAACCGGGCAGGGGACCCTCGATGTGTGTGTGAACATCTTCTTAAAAACTTTGAAAATTGGTGTGTTCTCATATAATGCCTTTTAAAGGCATGTGAACAAGGCTTAGCCCCCATCATGTGAACAAGGCTTGTTCACATGCCTTTTAAAGGCATGTGAACAAGGCTTAGCCCCCATCATGTAGCTAGGTGTCACCACATATGTGGGATTAGTAAGGCTTATTGATGGTGTCTCCATCTCACTTAAGGTAGGGCCTCGCGCATTGCTTGTCTCAACCTATGGCATAGAAAGTCACATTAGGCATGGTGATTCCCTATCTAAGCCTCTCTTTCTCTATAATAGACTAAATATATTCCACAGCCATCCAAAGTCAGACTTCCTCATCTATAGAAGTAGAGACGGCTTGCTTAATTTTTCCCTATCTAAGCCTCTCTTTCTCTATAATAGACTAAATATATTCCACAGCCATCCAAAGTCAGACTTCCTCATCTATAGAAGTAGAGACGGCTTGCTTAATTTTTCCCCAGCTAATAGCATAAATAAGGCTAGTAGCCATGTCTGACAAGGTTTCCTAGGTGGCATCGACGAATTCCCAACTCTTGATTCGCAGTAATGTATTTGAGAATCTTACATCTAGATCCACCTTGGATATGAATTCATGTGGTCTTGCACTCTCTAAGCTGTCAATCACCTGGAAATTAGTGAAGCTTGGGAATTGGTGCAGTTTGGACTAATTGCTATTGGGCTCGGTATAAGGGCTCTTCCTCTTTTGCCCTAGTATCTGTTGAAATGTCAAGCTCGTATACAGCTGGAGGATAGCACATGGGTGCTGACAGAGTGACAGTATGGTAGATGGATATCGTGTGGTGTGTTTATGACCGCGTCCAGCTGGTCATGTCTGGTGTGGACATTACATTAGGTTTACTTTGTAGTGTGGACATAACACTATGTTGTGTTCTCTTTTGTGTGTGTGAGAGAGATGATGACTATGGCTTCTCTCCTTCTTTATGATTGATGGATATGGATTAGGGTTTGCTTCTCTTGTGTGTGCTCCCTCTTGCTTCTATTTTTTATCATGGTATCAGAGCCTAGAGCTCATTAGTTGTGTTGTGAGAGTGAGTGAGAGAAGAGGGAAGAAGAAGAAGAAGCTGTGAAGATTTCCATTGAAGCTGTGGATCAAAAGAAAGCTGTGGAGCTCACCTCGGTTACAGATCTGAAGCTTGGCCTAACTGGTAAGAGTAGCAAAACTCTCTTGAGCGGATTGCAGGTGCCAAAGAGCAAGTTCAGTGAAGATTGAAGTGCATAAAGCAAGCAGAAAATTTCTGGTTTTGAAGCTTTCATGGAAAGCTTGTGAAGGAATGTATTGGGGCAAATATAAAGGAAACACAGAGGTTCTCATGTATTGTGAAATGGCACATGTATTAGCAACACTGGAGCAAACCATTGCATGAACATTGATGTATTTCAGGACATTTGTGAAAGAAAAATTCTGGTTTTTTTGACTCCTGCTGCAAACCAGAGAATACATGCCCCGTGGAGGATCAAATGTGGCAATTCTACTCAAAATTGGAGCTTGCCCTTTATACCCATGATAGATTAGGTCATTGCTAAGAGACCTATCAACTCAAATGTGAATTGCCCCTCTTCTACAACCCTCTGGAGCAGGCGGCGCATCTCTGTGTAGGTTCTTGGACAGGTTGAATACTTTTTGGTCTAATTCACTCATTACTACTCCATTTGATGCCATTAAAAGCTTGGGGAGTTTAGCAAAGACATTGCTAAGGCATTGTGAAGCTTGGTTGCAGCTCATTTGATGTATTTGGAGCTCATTGAAGTCATTTATCAGAGGTGTGCAGGTTTGCAGAAAGTCTGTCCAGAAACAGAGCATTATTAATCAAGGCATTAATCCTTGTCTATATCAAATTGGCCTAATTCCTTTGGTACAAGTAGAGTCCTATGAGTTGCTAAACTTTTGATTCAAAAAGTTTTGAATTTGGATAAGATTTGAAGGAGATAGAGCATTTTTAGTGAGAGGTGGTACCTGACATATGCAGAAAAAGGCAAACCAGGGAGCTACAAAAATTGGTGGTTCTCATTAACCTTGAAGAATTTGATCAAACCCTTCTAGGATATGTTGGAGCAATGTGTTATGAAGCCAATGAATGCATAAACCTCAAATTTGAACAAGATTTGAAGGAATTAGAGCAAGATCTTTGACTGGTTCTCTGGCGAGAAAAAAAACCAGAAAATTTTTTGTGAAGAAGTATCATTTGTTTTCAACCTTGATCGAGTATACATTGTTGATGAAGCATTGTGGGATCCAAAAGCACATATATTTCAATCATTTGATGTGATTTGGAGAGATTTGGAGCATTACAGGTACTTCATACATTGTGATCAAAGGGGTACATCTACTACCTTGCCAACATGGGAGATGGTCCGATACAAATTGTTGGAGAGAAGCTTGACAGAACTAACTTTCAAGTGTGGAAGTTTCGAATGAAGAGTTTTTTGAAAGGCAAAGGTTTATGGAGTCTCGTGTCGGATGAAGACCCGGAGCCATTCCTACCTCCTCAACCAAATAATGCTCAGTTTGCTGGCTCACAAGCAATGGGTAGAGCGGTCTTCGAAAGTGTTGCATTACTTTTCAATATGTGTAACCGATGCCTTGCTTATTCACATCCAAGATGCAGATACACCGAAAGAAGCATGGGGTATATTGTGCCGAATGTATGAGACAGACACTGGTGCAAGGAAGATACAACTAAAGCAACAGATTCACAGTGTAACACGAAGGAATAGGAGTATACATGAGTATGTTCAGGAAATCAAGGGTTATGCAGATTCCTTGTCATCAATCCATGCCCCAATGGATGATGATGATTTGGTTGCTCTCACATTGCGTGGTTTAGGCAAAGAATACAAATCTTTTGACACTTCCATCTCAGTAAGGTTGGGAGGAATGCCAGACTTTAATGAGCTTGTGTCATTGCTCATTGTGGAAGAATTGAAGCTTGGACTTGGTGGTATGAATATTACAGGTGGTGCATCCTCATCCAGTAATGATGAGCATGCAAGGAATCAGGCTTTTTACTCATCTACAGGCTTTCGAGGCAGGGGGAGATTTACTTCTCGAGGCCGTGGAGGACGTGGTTGGAATGACAGGTCTACTCAACCACAATCAAATCAGAATTTTCAGAATTCACAGTCATCATTTGGATCACGTGGAGGTCGTGGATTTCAATCCCATAGGGGGAGAGTTGGAACAGGTGCTCGTGGTAGAGGACGATGGCAAGGTCCTCAACAAAATTTGAATGGGATTGAATGTCACTATTGTGGAAAACTTGGACATATGGCAAAAGATTGTTACAAAAAGCAGAATGATGTCAGGAATGGAAGACCACAACATGGAAATTATGCATCTACTAGTAACAATGATGGGAGTTCAAATCATCTTTTTGCAATGAAGCACATTATGGGGACAATGGATTCTCAGAATGCTGGAGATGAGTCATGGTATATGGATTCGGGTGCCTCAAACCACATGACATGTCATGGTGAGTGGTTTGAGAAGATGCAACCATTGGGGATACAAATGGTTATGTGGTCACAAGAGATGATACTCAGCATCTTATAACACATGTTGGCAGTGTGCCTTTGAGGATGCATGATGGAAATGTGAAGAATATGTCAGAAGTGCTATATGTACCATCCATTACAAAGAATTTGGCATCAGTAGGTCAAATGGTTGAGCAGGGACTACAAGTAAGATTCAATGAGAATGGCTATTTTGTGGAAGACTTTAAGCATGGCTGTAGATTGATTGCCAAGGGCAAGAAGGAAGGAAGGTTGTTCAAATTGGATGCAGGCATACCAGAATTGAGCTCAGCCATGTTTTCAAAGAGCAATGGGATTGTGCAGGATATTGATATGTGGCACAAGAGGATTGGACATGTCAATATACAGAGATTAAAGAACATGCAAACAAGAGGCATTGTCAGTGGATTGCCTAGATTCAAATATGATGGACATATGCATGTTTGTGAAGCCTGTCAGTTTGGAAAGCAGGCAAGGTTGAGGTTTCCTAGAGAAGGAAATACGAGTAACAGGCCACTTGAGATAGTACGCAGTGATGTATGGGGTCCTGCACAAAACCCATCTATCAAAGGTAGTCTATACTATGTGACATTTATAGATGATTTCAGCAGGATGACTTGGATATACTTTCTGAGAGAGAAGAGTGAAGTGTTGGAAAAGTTCATGGATTTCAAGGCTCTTGTAGAAAAGCAATATGGCTGTTGGATTAAATGTTTGAGAACAGATGGAGGTGGTGAATACACCTCAAAAGCTTTTGAGCATTTCTTGCGGAAGCATGGAATAAGAAGACAGTTGACTTGCAGGTATACACCTCAGCAGAATGGTGTGGCTGAGAGAAAGAATCGAGTCATATGTGAAGTGGCAAGGGCAATGCTCAATGAAAAGAGCATGCCAGATTACTATTGGACAGAAGCGTGTGCTACTACAGTGTATATCCTGAACAAAACACCTACAGCAGCCATTCATGGAAGCACGCCAGAGATGCGGCTTACAGGTTACAGGCCAGACATTGGACATCTTAAAGTATTTGGATACGTAGCTTATGTCCATGTGCCTGACGAAAGAAGACGGAAGTTGGATCCTAAGGTAGAGAAATGTGTATTTGTTGGATATGCACAGGATCGAAAGGCCTACAAATGTTATAACCCTCAAACTAGACAAGTAGTCATCTCACGAGATGTGGTGTTTGATGAGCTTGCTAGTTGGTACAAAGCAAAAGATGAGGGAGTCATTGACTCACTTGAGGCAGATGTGCCTGTGAACTTGCCACAAGCAAGTTCTAGTTCTACTACTATGTCTGGGCCAGCAGGCAGCAGAAGCTGAGAGTAGCAGTGTACGTCCATGGTCAGGACGTTTGAGGCATGAGAGTGTGAGCACTGGGAGTAGTGCTATGGATAAAGGCAAGAAGAAAGTTGAAGGAATTGGAATCACAGGTTATGAGTCATCTAGTTCTGAGAGTTTGGATGAGGAGCTCGGCATACCTGTTTTACGCACACCTGGTGCTAGGTAGGACAGATATGTGCCACCACATGCTAGAGTTACAGGTGTACAGAGTGACCCGCATGCATTGCGGAGATCCCAGAGAGTCAGATATCCAGTTGAAAGATTGACATATCGAGATTTTGCTATGCACTATGCATACATGACATCTATGGTAAAGCATGTGGAACCTACATGCTATACAGAGGCTATTGGAGAGCATGTATGGGAGAAAGCCATGGATGAAGAGATGGATGCTTTGGACAAAAATGATACATGGGAATTGGCTGAGTTACCTCAAGGAAAGAATGCAATTGGTTGCAAATGGGTGTATAAGGTAAAGTGCAAGTCAGATGGCAGCCTAGAGAGACATAAGGCAAGGCTGGTCGCTAAAGGATATGCATAAACTTATGGTCTTGATTATGATGAAAATTTCAGCCCAGTGGCTAAGATGGCTACAGTGAGGTCTATCATTGCACTAGCAGCACAAAAAGGTTGGGCTTTACATCAAATGGATGTAAAAAATGCTTTCTTGAATGGTGAACTACAAGAAGAGGTGTACATGGAACAGCCAGAAGGATATGTACATCCAAAATATCCTACTTTTGTTTGCAGGTTAAAGAAAGCAATCTATGGTTTGAAGCAAGCACCTCATGCTTGGAGTGACAAGATCAGCAGATATCTTGTCAGTATTGGATTTGTGGTTGGAAATGCAGACTCTTCACTTTATGTGAAGAAGACACATGATGGTATCGTGATGATAGTCATTTATGTTGATGATTTGATTATCACAGGTGATTTTGGGAAAGGCATTGATGAGGTTAAGGCCTCTTTATGCAAAGAGTTTGATATGAAAGACCTTGGTGATTTAAGGTTCTTTCTTGGCATTGAGGTGATTAGAACAAGCAAGGGTATATGGCTGGTGCAAAGGCAATATGCACTTGACATGCTGGCAAAGTATGGTATGACAGCATGCAAACCAATGTTGACACCATTAGAGCAAAACATGAAGCTTAGGGCTGATTTGGGTGATGAGCTTGATGATCTCACCATGTACAGGAAAATGGTTGGTAGCCTTATCTACATGACCATTACGAGGCCAGATCTCAGTTATGCAGTTGGTTTGGTAAGTCAGTTTATGTAGAGTCCTCGTAAACCTCACTTGGATGCTGTGAGACGTATTTTGAGATACGTCAAAACTACCGTGCATTATGGTCTTTTCTATGAGGCAGGAAAAGACATGCATGTCTATGGATATACAGATGCAGATTGGGCCGGTAGTGCATATGACAGGCGGTCTACCAGTGGCTATGTTTTCAGCCTTGGTAGTGGAGCTGTGAGTTGGAGCAGTAAAAAGCAACCTACAGTTGCTTTATCTACCACAGAGGCAGGGTATCGTGGAGCAGCCATAGCTGCATGTGAGGCTATGTGGTTGAAGAAGTTGCTAGGTGATGTCAGGTTACAGAGTGATATGAGAGTTGTCATTCATTGTGACAACATGAGTAGTATTCAGCTTGCTAGCAACCCAGTTTATCATGCCAGGACCAAACATATTGAGGTCCACTATCATTACATCAGGGAGAAAGTGCTAGATGGGCATGTTGATTTGACATATGTATAGACAGATGAGCAGGTTGCAGATATCTTTACCAAAGCACTTGGTAAGGATAAGTTCGAGTATTTCCGTACTAGATTGGGAGTCCTAGAGATGGACATGTCGAGCTTGGGGGGAGTGTTGAAATGTCAAGCTCGTATACAGCTGGAGGATAGCACATGGGTGCTGACAGAGTGACAGTATGGTAGATGGATATCGTGTGGTGTGTTTATGACCGCGTCCAGCTGGTCATGTCTGGTGTGGACATTACATTAGGTTTACTTTGTAGTGTGGACATAACACTATGTTGTGTTCTCTTTTGTGTGTGTGAGAGAGATGATGACTATGGCTTCTCTCCTTCTTTATGATTGATGGATATGGATTAGGGTTTGCTTCTCTTGTGTGTGCTCCCTCCTGCTTCTGTTTTTTATCAGTATCTTGGGTCAGGGCTTCTACTTTTTGCACCTCCTCTTTGGTCTTGCCATTTGTTGGCAGTAAGGTTTGGGTTAGGTTTTGGTCTATAGTTGTCGATCAAGATTGGTCCCATGTGGACAGGGATTTCCACATGCATGGGGCTTGTGTGTAAGGCGACACTAGGTGGCCTTGAATCTAACTTCAATCCCTCATCCACAAATTGATATGCCACTTGGTTAGGTACAAAGGTTGTAGTCGAAGCCGAACCCCTGAAGTAATTAGTCATGCGGCCTATCAAGCTAGTGGCAAGTCTAGCGTTTATTGGTTAAGTTGGTATTTCTCCCCCATGGTCCAATATCCCTTCCATTAATTCAGATCGGAGGAAATGTCACTGCTTGTTGAGTCTCAGGCCTTATACCACACTGAATCTCGTTCTTGAAGAGGGTCCCAAGACAAAGATGGGTTGATAAGAGCCTAGTTGGGTCGATGCAGTTTCCTCTAAATCTATCTTTAAAATGCACCCAGATCATACTATACATCATTGCATGTGATTTTAGGGCCAGGGAGATGTTTTAATTTTTGCTTATTGTAAAAAAATAAATAAAAGAAACTTGTCTAAAAGGGGTTTCAAATAGTCCTAAACACTTTGGAAAGAGTTGTGCATGCACTTTTTTCGGGCCGACCATGAGAAATTGTACATTTTCTGGGTTTTGTATCAAGTGCACCAAAATGACCACAGCAGCCTGAAACCTATAAAGGCAACTTTGTGCATGCACTTTTCAAAAAAAAAATCTATTTCTTTTTTTGCCCTCTAGCCCTTTACCTTTTCCCTTTTTTTCTCCTCTTTTTTTTTACTTTTTACTTTTGTTTACTTTTTTTACTATTTACTTTTTACTTTTACAATTTTCAATTTTCAATTTTCGGTTTGTGGTTTATGTTTTTTGATTTCACCCGCAACTACCCGAAAAGGGGTAGCCATGGTTTTTGGACTTTTCCAAGATTCCCCTTTTGATTTATGCCTAAAGCCTGCACGCATTAAAGTGGCCAACCAAAAGACTTACAACTTGTGGCCCAAATTACACATGGTTTAAGTTAGATTAATCTATATAATTAGTACTAATGCAAAAACACAAAAAACCTACAAAATATAAAAATTAATCTGGTTTGCAAATCCTATCCCAAATCGTAATTTATAATCCAATTTCTCCATGTAAGGAGTCAAAATCAGGGTAAACCCTTCAGGGTAAACCCTATGTACTAAAACTAGTTTCAAGGTCCATTTCACTTAATTAATTTAAAGCTTGATTTACTATTTCTTATGTGCAAAATTAAAAATAAATAGAAAACAAAAAATATAAAAATTGACTAGAAAACTTGAATTGCAAAAATCAAGGAACACACAGTTTTAGGACTAAAGAGAATGTGGGGGAGAGAGACAGCTTGAGATCCTTGCAAGAAAACACATACATAAAGAGCAATTACTCTCCTACAACAACATACAAAATGGTCAGTCTATAATGTGAACATGACTCTATGAGCTGGCGTTATAACTATGTCATAACTCTAGTACTCCCAAAGTGGCTATCACATAGCCTATCATCCACTGGCGGCATATCAACCATAATCTCACCAACCATGCCAGTGGCATAAGTGCAAAAGCTGTCACCTAAGCGGGTCATCAATGTCCGCCCGCAGCAACACTAGTTGATCTCAATATCTCAACACTCCCCCTCGAGCTCAAATCCACACACTGCACTCCAAGTAAGCTACTAAACATGTGGAGCTTCTCTATGCCCAATGCCTTTGTGAAGATGTCAGCCACATGATCTTGTGTGCTAACATATACCAGATCTACATCACCTGCTAGAACCTTCTCCCTCACAAAGTGATAGTGCACCTCAATGTGCTTCGTTCTAGCATGGTATACTAGGGTACTAGCCAAATGTATGCTACTTATGTTGTCACAATAAATGATAACTGCCCTATCCACGGGCTCACCCATATCACCAAGTATTGAAACCAAGCTACCATATAGCAGTACCCCTGTACTCTACCTCTGTAGTAGTCGATAAATCAACTCTTGGCTCACAAGCTCTCAAAATAAATTGTGGCTATGTGGTGGAGCTATTCCCTAGAAAGAGCCTAGAAATGGTGCCACTTATTAGAAGCCCTAGCATGCCATAGAAAGAACACAGGGAACAACCCGATGTCATGGGGCTTTTCCCAACCCACATGGCCAATTAAAAAGCTCAATCGAGAAACCAGTTTGTCATGGCCTAGCACACAAAAGCACAATCGGGGTGCATGGGATTCTCGTAGGAGACAATGTTGTGACAGAGTGGCACCCAAAATCTCCATTCCATTGTTGCTGCCACTGCTGGTGCACTTCAATTGAAGCTTGAACCTCTTTAGCACTCAATCTTACACAGTCACTCTCACACACATGCAAGGAAGCGCACATAAGAGCTCGAACAAGCAAAAGGCATGCAAGTAATAGTATACCTGAGAGTAGAAAACAAGGACACTCTATTAGCTTATACATAAAAGAATGAGTGGTGAGAGTTACATTTTGCCTCTTATGTGTGGCTACTATGGTTTACACTCTTGGGCAGCCAAAGTTCAAAATAAGGTCCTCAGTCTCATTCGGTCACTCTATCTTGTGCAAACACCTATTCCACAAATAGTACTCTCTACCTAAGATCCTGCGATACACCTTTAATAGACAAGCGGCAAGCATATACGTAAAATATATAATACATGGCAAGTGAATTTTAGTCATTCTGGTACCTGTGGTCCAAAGGAGTGGTCAAAGGAGGTGAAAATGATATGGTTGTTGAAATATACAAGTGAATAGGGTATGTGCGGGAACAAGCCCTTAGCAAGAGGTTGTAAAAGAGAAACTATAAATGAGTGGGAAGCTGTGAAAAGGTGAGAGGTATCTACTGGGAGAGAATAAAGGGTAGCATGAGAAGATTTTGGATGTGTGGAGATATTCTAGGAAGAGGTGGAGAGAATCAAGCAAAAGAGGTGGAGTGAATCAAGGAGAGATCAGTGGGATTAGATGCTTGGATGTAAACTCTATAAATTGAGGCATTGGCCTAATGAGAATTTGTTGGTTTTTGATTATCCATGCCTACATTAAGCTATCAGTTAATTGCTCACTAATCACATGTTAATCATCGTCTAATCTCTTTATTAAATGATGTTGATTCTTAGATTTGATCCACCATAGCTCACACATTGCTGCAAATTTAACATGGTATCAGAGCCTAGCTTAGAATCCATCAAATTTCTGAGCTCATTATCTTGCTAATCACCTAGTTAATTAGAATTAGAAAATAATCAAGCTTTTAGCTCTTTTTTTCAATAGCCTCTGTACCCCCAGCTAGTGGAGGGGCTTTATCTCCCTCTTGCCATAACATTGGCCCAAACCTTTCAAACCCCACCTAGCCAACCCTCCCACGCACCAACCTATCAAACTAGAATCGCCAAACCACCATTTGGAGCTGCCGATTTTCGTGAAAAAGCCAGCACTGTTTTTTCCAAGGAAAACTGCAATTGTGGCTTCACTACTTGGAATTGGGAGCAATGGAGCTAGCCCAAAGTGTTTTTTGATGCTCGCTCTCTGAGAATGCTAGTGGCCTCAAAATCTAGAAATTCTTCAAGGAAAAGTGGAATCAAGCTCTGCATCAAATCTACAGAGGTGACTTTGGTAAAATAGAGATTAAGCATTCAATGTTTGGTCAAATCTTGTGTTTCTTGGCTTAATCCTCTACTAGACTAATTGCTGCTATTAATGGCTTTGGAAGGAGTTGAGCTCATTTGAACTCTAAGGCCCCAGATCTGGACTCCCCGCATACTCTGTTTTCTACAAACAAAACAGAGGATTATTTAGCTAATCAATTATTAATCAGCACTAATCACTAGTATCTTGGTGCAATTGAGGGTTCAAGTTAACCATTGGTATCTGATACAGATCCCTATAGCTTCAGATTGCAATTTGGAGATGGTTTGGTACTCCAACCATTCAGTATAGATTTGTTACCCTTTATGTAATTTCTAGTGAATTTATGCTGTTAAATCCGTTGTAATCATCACTTAAACACCAGATTGAGTTATAAAAGGGTAGACACTACCCTTGAATCTTGAAATTGGATCAAGAGGTAAGACCCCCTTCACATCATCATGAGCACGGCACAAGAGATAGCCAAATTTAATGCGGAGTAGTTTTATACATGGCAAACAAAAACCATGTATTTGCTCATGAGGAAAAATTTGTGGGGGCTAGTTGAGGGAAGAGATGACTGCCAGAGGTGAGTGGGAAAAATGAGTGGAAGAGCATGAATAAGAAAGCATTAGGACTCATCGCAGTCAGTTTAAATGATGAAATCATTCATCACATCACAAGGATACAATGGGCAAAAGATGCATGGGATGAACTCAATAAATTATTCGACACTCAAGCAAAAAATTCAAAGATAAATCTATTAATGCAATTCTACAAACTTAATATGAAGGAAAGTGAACCTTTAATTACACACTTGAACAAATACAAAAGCATTAAGCAACAACTGGTAGCCACAATTGGCAAAAACAAGAAGGTAGAAGATGATGAGGCACTAGCAGTGCTGAAGAGTGTGGACAAAGGTGAATATGAAAACATTGTAGCAACCTTAAATAATGTACCTGCATTGAAGTTGCACAAGATAGAAGGAGCTCTACTAGAGCAAGAGACCAAGGTCAAAGACAAGAAATGGCTGGACTCAATAGCTTGAGAGAAAAAAGCATTCTTCACACGAGAAGGATTCTCACGAGGATGAGAACGAGGAAGAGGCATAGTAGGAGGAGGAACTTCACCTTACCCACAATTGTGGGAAGCCATGACACATGG
This sequence comes from Cibotium barometz, assembly GCF_041138505.1. Lineage (NCBI taxonomy): Eukaryota > Viridiplantae > Streptophyta > Polypodiopsida > Cyatheales > Cibotiaceae > Cibotium > Cibotium barometz. The sequence goes on from NC_141054.1 coordinate 55,017,196, forward strand.
CAAGAGACTGCTACAGCAAACCCAGTGGAGAAGGAACGACATCGGCAAACTTCATGGAGGCTCCTAAGGAAGTGGAGTCAGATCATCTTTTCTGAGAGAGAGAGAGAGAGTGTGTGTGTGTGTGTGTGTGTGTGCTCTTGCTGCACGTGTCGGAGCTAGGGACTTGCCAAGCACCGTGTGTGAGCCACAACTGGCCTAAGTCAAGGAAAATTACCAAGCTTAATAAATAAATAGATGACCACAATGTGTCTATTCTAAGAACAAGCTAATCCCAAGAGCCTAAGGACACAAGAAACATCAAAGTCATAGGTGTCTTTTGCCTTTATTTCTTTTATGAACGTGACAATTTTTACAAACAATGGCGACCTCCCTAAAGCAAAACTAGCATCGACCACCCATGTTTACCACAAGGCCTTCTCCAGGAATCTACTAGCTCACCTTAGGCAAGGCTACCCCTACCAGCCCAAGGCATCGGTCTGGAGTGGAATACTCCTTGCCTACCAAGTGTCAATAGGGCGATAGGCCGACATGAAAGCACATAGCAGACATACATTGCCATTTTTTGTAGGCCTTTCTTTTTATTTTTTATTTATCTCTTTGGATTTTTGCTCCCAAATTATCATACATTCTTACATCTTTTCGACAAAGGGGTAGAAGCTATGTTTTAGAGGTCAACACACACGGCCAAGTTGTTCAAGCATTAAGATGGTTTTAGCCCTAAACCTAAGACAACCATATTCCAAGGTTAAGTAAAAACATCATGCATTCCCAAGAATATCTAAAATAAGGTTAAACTCAATTAATGATTTACACTAACACCTTATGCAACTTCAAAAACTAAGTAGTGCTAGACAAATTCCATGTGGTCATGCATTATAGTTCATGCAATTAATTGAACAGTAAAAATGAAAGAGAGTGGGCATGGAAGAATTACACCTGTATTTTGGAGATCTCCTTGATTCGATTAGAAATGTCGTAATTTGATGTAGATATCCATGTATGAACATTGCGGCAGTCCTAGGACTATGAAAGCAAAACCACCTCAAACTTTTCAACCTGTACAATTAACAAACAAGCACTATACTTCGAGAGGCACATCAGTGGGAAAAAATAAGGACTCGTTTAAGGACACAAAACTAGAAACAACTTGAAAACACTAACCTACCTAGGGAAAAAATAAGGACTCGTTTAAGGATACAAAACTAGAAACAACTTGAAAACACTAACCTACTATGACCCTTGTGACCACATCAAGTTGCAGAGATGGTAGTGTATGCTCCCATGAATGAACGGAGGATATGGCTTCCAACGATACATTTACAAGGGGAGACGTAGACTCATTGGTTTCTTGGTGGGTATTGACAAGGATAGGTGTAGAGCATGCAGAAACTTCTATATCAACATGTGAATGGCATGAGGAGCTACAAGCTTCTTGTGACTCCCCCCTTCGTGAGCTAGGTGGTATCGATCGATATCATTTGGGAATCCAGACTAGCTCTAGAAGAAGTGGTGTGGAGTACTCCGTTACCTTTCCCTTACCACGGTCTTGAATTGTTGTTGGGGTGGCAACATTTGGCTTACAAGATTTTACAGGCGATGCAGGGGAATTCAGCTTATGTTTAGGGACCCAAATCTGGTCATTCCCTTCGTAGTACCCTTGGGCTGCTAATAATATTTTAGGAATCCAACGTGATGTTACCTTGCCTTTTCTAGGGTGGGTAGCTGCTTTCCTACTACGAGGCTTCTTGTCTAAATGAGATTGAGTAGTAGAGGTAGCCGTTAACGAAGCTTTTAGGACCCATTTGTATGTACTCTTCAGTAAAGTAAGCAGAGCCTTGGGGACCACGCTGCCTGTCTCCACTCTTGGCGTTGAAGCGTTAGAGGGGTGGAAAACAATCAAAGATGGTGTAGCCACTTGACTTTGTGATTTTTCTTTATCTAGCGTTTTGTCTAGAGTTGATGGCTTAGGTGTGGGACCCTGAGTGGAGAGCTGGTTCTTACGTTGTAACTTGCCTGGTTGCCTAATCAATATTGCACTTGGTGGCTAACATCCATTTGCGCCCTATGTTTACAATTCCCTCCATGGTACGAGTAGGCATAACCTAAAAACTTTGAACCATAGTCCCCTTGTCATAGGCAACAGGAGTGTGCAGAAATCCTGAGACAGTGGTTTTTTTCTTATTGATACCCTTAACTTGGATGGTACTCTTGGATAAGGGTGGTTTTCCAAGTTGACACCACACTCCATATGACAACAAATTGTGTTGAGCTCCCGTATCCAATAATGCATTATATAGCACCTTCCCGTAAGGACTCTGTAGCTCAATTGGGTATCGTAGAGGCAGGTCAGATTCTAGTGAATCCTCCTCTGCCTCCTCGAAAAATGCTTACGTGTTTGGGGTTCTTCAAACACAACACAACTAACTACTTCTGACACAGCAAAGACACCCCCATTAGGTAACACTAACTTCAATTCCCACATCAGGCTAAACACAAACATCTTCCTCCATAGAGAACACAGATTAAGCAGAGATTTGCTAAACAAGATAGAGAATAACAGAACTGAACTGAAATACCATGTTTGATTGATCAAGATGAATCATACATTGCTTTCTTCTTCTTCTTCTTCTTCTTCTTCTTGTTGTTAAAGACGACTACAAAGCCCCTATAAATAGGCGACTTCAGACAGTTTAGATGGTTGTAACTAGAATGTCACAAGACACTAACAGATGATATCTGACTAACCAGATCATAACAAACTCCGACTGATCAACAATCCGACTGAGTAGAATTCCGACTGAGCAACAATCCGACTGAGTAGAATTCTGACTGAGCAACAATCCGACTGAGCAAAGATACATATATCCGACTAAGCAACTATTAGGTAACTATTAGGTATTCTATCTGTAGTTCAACACATGGCACAGCCCGGTGGTTGATTTCAAGGAAATCGGACTTGAATTCACAATCCCTTGATCAAAAAATACTGGCCACATGACAAAATTTGATGCTGCTTCTTCAAATGTCAGGTACTACATCACTTTGCTGCTCAGCCTGCATCCCTTCAACAACTGGAACCTCCTTCAAAACTTCAGTCTTCTCTGCTGATTTATCTTCCACTGAAGTCTCCACTGACTGCTCACTCTGACTTGCTGTTTGCACACTCAAATTTATAATAGGTACTTCCACCTGAACTTCTGGTTCCTGAAACACTTCCTCCACAGTCCTATCACTCTGAATCTTCACACTCTGCATCTTTTTCAATTCCCGTACCTGCTGAATCCAGTACTCATGTTCTTTCTTCAACTGTCCAACCTCTTCTACCAATCTTGCCTCATGCTGAGTTACAAACCCTGTTTTCATAACATCATAGGGATAATTTATCATTGTTGACATCCTCTCCTTGATCATTCCCCAAGAATCCTGCATAGTGCTATGCATTTGTTGCTTCAGAATCTGTACATCCCCTTGTGCCATCAGCACTCCATTTACATCCAACTCTTCATTCATCAACATCTGTTTTTCCAGCACCTGTAAAGGCTGAAGTCTCAATTGCATTATTTCATTATCAACCTTCATTTCTGCATTATCTTTAGCCAATTTATCCAACTCAGATGTAACCCTATCATCCATTTTTGCTGTCCATTCCTTGAAGATTCCTAAAGACATCTTAACCTTAGCTATCTCCAATGCATGTTGTTCCAATAACTGAGCCTTTTCAGCAATATGCGTCTCCTTTGTCTGCTTCAATTCCTCCTCAAGCAGCTTCATCTGCGCACTTTTATCCTGGTAATCCTCTGAAGTTACTATCTCATTCAGAAGATGCTGCTGCTCAATCTTCTCCTGCTGACTCTCTATGAAATACTGAAGTGCCTTCAGATACTGCTGAGCAGTACTCACATCCTTCACCACAAACCCTGGTTGATTCACCACCTGTGCTCCAAAGTCAAGTTTTGCAACTAACTTGCTTCCCCCCAATTCAAGTTTCCTCTTCTTGGACAATGTAAAACTCTTCCCCAACATCTTGGGTGTTTGTGAACCTGATGCATCAATCAAAGTCTGCACTTCTACATCCTCAACATACGGTTTTTTCTGAGCTCCATATATCACCTTGAAGGCCTCTGTCGGACTGTACCCAACTGTAAGCATACTCTGATACAACTCCTTCTTGTCAGGCTCCAACTCATCACATTCCGACCTCTGCTCTACAACCTTCTCAGACGGCTGTTCTTTCTCTACTTTGCTGTATTTTTCTTTATCTGGCAACATAATCTCTCCCACTTCCACTTTCTGTGCATACTGAAACATTGCAGCTAAATAAGCACTCAACCTGCTATTTGATTGTGTCTTTCTCTTGTCCGACCCAAATATTTCTCCATGAATCTTGTCAAATAACCAATGTGCCCAGCTAACCTCCTCTCCTTTCTCTGCCCAAGACAATGGTGCATAATTTTCCTTCGACATGTAATCAAATTTTATAATAGAGCACATTCTTTCAAGATACCATTTGAGCTGTTCCCTCCTAGCATAGTTGACATTCCTTAACATATAATACTGTCTACCCCCTTCTCTGGGACCAAACTCCTTCTTCAAGGCTTCATCAAGACATTTTGGAATCACAGCATCCGAAACATAAGGTAATTTAAATACTTCTGCAACCATTTCCACAGTAATACTCACCTTTGAAGAAATTGCGCCTTTTGTTTTTCTGAGGATCTCCACCTGGCTTTTAGCATAGAAGTTATTCCTCCAGTCATCCCATGGCAAGCCTGCAAACTCCCGCAAACCGACCTGCTTCAACCATGTTGCATTCCCGGGTGCTGTCTTGTCTAGCTCTACTTTGAAATCGGTGTAGGGATCCATCAGCGAGACTGTGTAAGTTTGCCAGTAGACAACGGTGTAGGAACCTCGTCGTCTTCCTCAGCCGCACGCTCCTCTTCCTCAGAGCTGCTAACATCAACTCTCATCGGTGCTCCCTTCCTACGAAGCCGCTTCTTCAGAGCATCCCACTGCTCGTCCTCCGCTGGTGGTTGCATGCCTGCAGAGCTCTTAGCTTTCGGCATAGTGAAAGGCGAGTGCAAGGAAAACGCAGAGAAAATGCGCGAGTGGTCTTGCATGGACGCTTGAGAGAAAGGACCTCGCACACGCTTGTACGCGCGAAAAGTGCGATCAAACTCTGGCTGCCTCGAAATGATACTCTCCTTAAGTGTCCACTCACCGCTCAAATCAAGGTACCATGCAAAATTGTTAAAATTTCCAAAAACTCCGACTCTCTGAGATCCGACCCAGCAAAATCCGACTGAGTCCGAATCCGATGTAGATCCATATCCCTGTATTGTCGGACTTTCTTCTGGATCCATTTTCACCTGTTCCACCTGTATCAATGCTGAACTTGCCCAATCCAAATGTGGTGGTTTTCCTTGAAACTTTTTCAACCTGAACCCATTAATTGGTTTCTCAACCCTAGTTCCAAAAACATCAGCCACAATAAAGGTTCCTTGTCCCAGATCTTCAACAATTTGATAAGGCCCTTTGTATCTCAGTGTTAGCTTACCAGGATGAGGTCCCAACCTGGAATTGTACACCATCACCCAATCACCAACCTGAAACACCTTAAATTTGACATTCATACTCACCCAAGCCTGTCTTCTTCTTTGAATCACCTCAGTGATGTAAGAACTGACTAATCTGTCCTCTTCCAACTGCATCAAATACCTGCTCCGGTACTTCACTGACAAACTTGGAGACATTTTCTCAGCAGTTACTCTTAAACTTGGTACCACAAATTCCATAGGCACAACTGCTTCTAATCCATATACCAACCTGAATGGTGTCATCCCTGTTGTAACTTTAAAAGCTGTTCTATGAGACCACAAAGCAGAGTCCAGCTTCAAGTCCCAATCTTTCTGGTTATCCTGCACAATCTTCTTTAGGATCCTTACCAATGTCTTGTTGGTACTCTCATCTTGTCCATTCGCCTGGGGATGATAAGCTGTAGACTTTTTGTGCATAATCATATGAGTTCTTGTTAGTTCAGAAATTACATCATTCAGAAAGTGAGTTCCCCTATCACTTACCAATTCTACAGGACACCCAAACCTGGTCATGATATTGTGATACAAGAACTTTGCAACACTTGCAGCCTTGTTATCCTTCAGAGCTACAGCCTCAGCCCATTTTGTACAATAATCAGTAGCAACAAGGATATACCTGTTACCTCTTTGAGTTGTTGGTTTGACAGGTCCCACAAAATCAATTCCCCACTTCTGAAATGGTTCCAAAGGCAAAATAGGATGATCTGATATTCTATCTGAATTATCTGGCTGTCCAAGCTTTTGACAAATCACACAGCTCTTGGCATATTCATGGGCATCTTTCAAAGCTGTAGGCCACCACAAACCAGCCTGCAATATTTTCTTTCTTGTAATATCCCCTGAGAAATGTCCTCCTGCTGTTCCTGAATGTGCTTCCTGAAGTACTGCCTTCTGCTCATACTCAGGTACACATCTTCTTATCACCTGGTCAATTCCCTTTTTGTACAATGCTCCAGCAATCACTAAGAATGGTCTACTCTTCAAAGCAAACTTCCTTCTCTGATCTGGAGTAAATTTTACTGGCATAAATCCCTCAGTTAAAAATGTCAAAAACTGATCATACCAGGAATCCGACTCAGCAGCCTGAACTTCAAACAATGGGGCATCTGGTAGATCATCATCCACCCCACTTGGTGCTTCTCCAGTTTCCAACCTGCTAAAGTAATCAGCAATAGCATGCTCTTTTTCCAAAGCTTCTCTTTCAGTCACAGCATAATTCCTTTCTGCAGATGATAATATCCGACTGGCATAAAATACTGGCCTGTACCATCCTGTCACCCTCTCCTGCATCAGAATTGCCCCTACTGCTACATCTGAGGCATCAACAAAAATATGGAAAGGTAGAGTCCAATCTGGTGACTGCAAAACTGGTGCAACAGCTACCATCTTCTTCAACAATTGGAATGCCTTCTCTTGAGGCTCAGCCCACACAAAAGGCACATCCTTCTTAGTTAAATGTGTCAATGGTGCACAAATATTGGCTAAATATCTGAGGTACCTGGCATGCCATTTGATCTGACCCACAAACCTCATTACTTCCTTCACATTGGTAGGAGACTTTGCTGTTTGAATAGCCTCAACCTTCTTCACATCAATTGCCATGCCTTCCTGTGAGATCACATGACCCAACAAAATCCCACTCTTCACAGCAATCACACTCTTGTAAGGGTTCAAGGCCAGTCTGAACTGCCTACACCTCTCCAAACACAACTTCAGATGCATCAGATGTAAGTCCTTCTTACCAAAAACAGAGAAATCATCAACAAATACTCTCATGAAGTCTTGTAAGTGTGGCTCAAAAACCTTATGTGCCACATAATTGAAGGATGGTGGTCCATTTTTCAAACCAAAACTCATGACAGTAAAATCATAAGCACCAAACTCAGTGATGAAAGCAGTTTTATGCTGATCCTCCTCAGCAACACTAATCTGATTGTAACCTGAAAAGCCATCCAGAAAGCTATACATTTCATGACCTGCTACAGCATCTAACACTGCATCACAAAATGGCATTGAAAAAGGATCTGTTATGGTTGCTGCATTGAGTTTCCTGTAATCAACACATACTCTCAGCTTCCCATTTTTCTTAGGCACCACAATTATTGGAGATAACCATGTCACCTGGCTCACAGGTTTAATGAACCCTACTGCCAACAACTTATCTATTTCTTCCTTCACCTGCAATGCAAAATTCGGATTCATCCTATACCGTTGCTGCACCACTGGAACTGCATCTGTTCTTAAATTAATCCGATGCTGATGTAATGCAGGATCTATACCCTTCACCTGAGAATACTGCCAAGCAAAGACATCTATATAGTCCTGTAACAACTGCAAAAGATCCTCCAAAAATTGTCCTTCCACCTGCACACTTACTTTCACCATCCTTGGTTCTGCATCTGTACCCAAATTCAGTTCCTTAAGATCATCTTCTTTAACCCGACTGGACGTGCCATACTTCTTGTCATAAATCCTTACAGCCATCTCTCCTGCCTCCTTTTGCTCTTGTTCCATCTGTTCCTTGGTAGCAATCTCTGTTTGCTGTTCCAGCAACTGTCTGAACACTGTCCCTTCAATCTCTTGACCTGGCAAGAGCTCAGATTCTTCCTGATTCTGATATTCCACAAGCTGCAATATTCTTTCTACATCAACATCAAATAGTGGCACCACTGTTGGATTAGCCATTAAAAACTATTCCTCCTCATCATCTTCTATTTCTTCAGCAAGATTAATTGTCTGTGCACACAATGGCTTTTCTTTAAGAGACATATTTCTCTTACCCTGCATGGTTACAGTAATCTTCTTTTTCCCCTTGGTCAGAACCACCACATTCAATCCCCAATCCTGTTTAACTTTAGCCATTCTAAACCAAGGCCTACCCAGTAACATTTCATAAGGTGATAGTGATTCTGACATTCTGATTACCACAAAATTTACCAAGAATCCCATACCTGCAACTTCAATTTCCTGCTGCTTCAAAATTCCCAATGGTTGCACCCTGGTTTGATCTGCCATTTTCACCTGAAATGGTGCGGGGGCTAAACTTGCTGCACCCATTTCTTTATATACAGTTTCAGGGAGAATGTTAACCCCTGATCCTCCATCCAAAAGAACTTCATCAAACACCCTGCCCTGGTACTCAACCTTAATGACAGGAACCACAAAGTCAACATCTGCTGGATCAATGGTATTAACTGCTGGAACCAAAGTCGGATGATCACCTGACTGCTGACCCTGAAGTCTTTTAAGCAATGTTTCCTTAAATGCTGGAACCAAAGCTAACAACTGATCTAATGACAATTGCAAGGGAGAATTTATGAGTACCTCAAACCAATCTTTGTCCCTTTCATCCTTCATCTTCACATGGCTTTCTGACTGATGCAGAACTAACTCTTCTTCATCCTCCAACTCCGATTCTTCTTGCTTGTCCTGATGCTTCAAAATTCTTCTTTGTACCTGGTCCCTGATGCCTTTTTGTTCCTTCCAATCAATTGGTCCTTTTGGTTTAGACCTGGTAACAGCCAATACCTCAATATCCTCAATATCCTCAGTATGCTCTTTACTTGGCTGCTCCTGTATGTTTGGACCTTGCTCTACCTGTACCTGTTCATCTGCTAATTGAATCATGATTACATTTGCTTGAGCTGCTGGTTGATTCTGTTGTTGCTGCTGCCCCTGCTGGTTATTCTGATTGTACCTAAGCACTGGGACACCTCTTTCTTCTCTATGTTTCACCCATAAGGCACATCCTGGCCCTATCCAATGATCTGGTGCTGAACAATAAACACAAGGCATGACTCTTGCCTGTCTTCCTTCATTGTTTTCCTGTTCCCTCCATGGTGGTCTATCAGATCTTGCTCTCTGAAATACACCTCTGCCCCTAGTTGGAGCAGCCTGGTTTGCTGCAACCTCACCCCTGCCTCTACCTGCATAAGGTGTAGTCTGACCCCTGTTCTTGGGATTATACCAACATAAAGCTGTCGTATGCCCATCCTTGTCACAAATTTCACAGAACTTCTTTTCTTTTGGTGCTGCAACAGAATAACCTATCTTTCTCAATTTACTTACCAAATCCTCCTCTTTGGATTGCTTTGCTTTGGTCTTGTGCTTTTTCTTTGTCTTCACCTCTTCTTCCTCACTGTCGGATCCTACTTCTGAATCCTCCTGCTCAGAATCTGATTGTGACTCTGGCTGGTCATCTGAATCCGAATCATTCTTTCTGGTGTGTTTGCCCTTGCCGCTTCCAAGTCTTTTCTCTACTCTAGCTGCTGCAATTACCAAATCATTAATTCCACCTGCAATATCAATGCTAGCCACTGCATTTTTCAGCCCACTTCTCAATCCTTTCAGAAAATAACCGGCCAGCATCTCATTGGTGGGTCTCTCATTTCCCTGTAACCTTTCAACCAGAATTCTGAATTTCTGAGCATAGTCCTCTACAAGCATCTTCTTTTGTCTGATGTCTCGGAGTTTTCTTAAAATGTCTGTTGGAGTCTTTTCCCTCCTGAATCTCTGTAAAAAGGCTATTCTAAGATCATCATATGTTGGGAAGTGTGGTATCCCATATTGGCTAAACCAACTCATGGCCTTCCCTTCTAGAGTTGCTGCAAATTGCTGCAATTTAACTGCATCATTGTACAACACAGTATACCCATTTGCTTCCCATTTTGTCTCAAACTGAGCTACATGACAATCAGCATCCTCCTTAGATCCTCCGCTGAATTTAGCTGCTTTCACCCTAGGGTTGGGTAGTTGTTGAGCCATCGGATTTGGCTGAGGTGGTTTCCTAGGTCTTTGCCTGGTAGCCCCCCTTAATGGGTTGAACTGAAGACTCCTTCTAACTCCTACAGACCTTCCTGTCAGGATTAGGGCGCCTAGAAGTCCCCCCACTAGCCTCCTCTCTGGTGCAACTGAACTTTCCCCCCCTTGGCCTACAATTTCTTCAGGGATTTGGTGTTCCTGATCATCTTCACCCTCGTCAGCATAATGAAACGGGTCAGGGTTACCAATTCGGGCCTGAGCCCTGGTATAGTAAACCCTTCCTACTCTTCTGTCCCCCTCTGACATTCATTTCCCTTCTCGTAACAGAACGGGACCAGCAGGATCGCCAATGTGTTTGGGGTTCTTCAAACACAACACAACTAACTACTTCTGACACAGCAAAGACACCCCCATTAGGTAACACTAACTTCAATTCCCACATCAGGCTAAACACAAACATCTTCCTCCATAGAGAACACAGATTAAGCAGAGATTTGCTAAACAAGATAGAGAATAACAGAACTGAACTGAAATACCATGTTTGATTGATCAAGATGAATCATACATTGCTTTCTTCTTCTTCTTCTTCTTCTTCTTCTTCTTGTTAAAGACGACTACAAAGCCCCTATAAATAGGCGACTTCAGACAGTTTAGACGGTTGTAACTAGAATGTCACAAGACACTAACAGATGATATCTGACTAACCAGATCATAACAAACTCCGACTGATCAACAATCCGACTGAGTAGAATTCCGACTGAGCAACAATCCGACTGAGTAGAATTCCGACTGAGCAACAATCCGACTGAGCAAAGATACATATATCCGACTAAGCAACTATTAGGTAACTATTAGGTATTCTATCTGTAGTTCAACATTACGTAATCCCCAAGTTGGCCTCTCGTTGTTGGTGCCTAACACGCTACTGACGTTCTTTAGCTTCAACTCTCGCTTGTATCTTCTTAAGCTCAGCATGTTCTTTAGCTGCCTTCTTCTGATGGATTGCATGTAATTCCTCTTGGCTTAGGGGATCATAGTATCTTTTGAATTTACTCCCATTGAGGAATCCAACGGTTTCAACTCCGTTGAGAGTCTCCACTCGGATGGTACCTTGTGGGGTAATTTCACATACTCTGTACGGTCCCTTACCAACATATTTTAGCTTCTTCTTTTCATCACGCACTCCATACATCACGACTTTATCCCCAACTTTGATGTCCTTGTTTTTCAGGTGGCGATCAAACCATTTCTTCCTTCTATCCTTCTCTATAAGGGCATTGTGCACCGCTAATTATCTTTCTTCGTCAAACCACTCAAGGATATACAAACGCTCTACTAAGGGATTACCATCCCAGCCCTCTTGAGTAGCAACACGAAGACTAGGAATGACAAATTCCCATGGCATGTCTGCTTCTTGGGTGGCCATATACCATCTTGCATGGTGTGCCCATAAAGCTGACATAAGCTTTAGATCCCAATCTGTGCGATGAGCCTCAACTGTCTTTGTCATAATAGAGATTAAGGTCTTGTTGGTACTCTCGGCTTGGCCATTCGCTTGCGGATAATAAGGAGTAGATTTATAATGGGATATCATGAAATTTGTTGTGAGCTCCTTAATCACTTCATTTATAAAATGCATACCATTGTCGCTCACAAGTTCAAAAGGACAACCAAAGCGTGTGATTATATTTTCAAAGAGGAACTTGGCTGTTGTCCTCACATCTGCCTTACGTGTCACTTTCACTTCAGCGCGTTTGGTCACATAGTCAGTGGCCACAGTAATATAGCGAGATTGTGTGTTACGAGCCACTGGGCTAATTGGACCTACAAAGTCTAAACCCCACTTTTCAAATAGTTGGTTTACTTTAATTGGATGTAGGGGCATCTAATCTTTCCACTGCTGGGGTTTCTTGTAGCGTTGGCATTCATCACAACCCTTCACAAAAAGTGATGCATCTTGGAACATAGTGGGCCACCAATACCCTGATTGCAATATCTTTCATGCAGTTAAGTCTCCTGAAAAGTGACCACCGGCTACGCCCATATGTGCCCCTTGCAAAATATATAGATATCCTCTCCGACACAACGCCTAAGAACGTCATCCTTTCCTCTTTTATAAAGAGTCCCAGCCATTAGGCAATAGGGTTCACATTCCTTGATCAGCTTTTGAGCTAGATCTTTACGAAGCTCTTTGGGTGGAAAACCATTAACCAAGAAGTTAACAATCTTCTCACTCCATTCAGGCATTGTCTCCACCATGAACAAGGAAGTGTCAGGTAAGTCATCATCATCAACTCCCGTAGGAGCTCCACCATTAGGTATGAGAGACAAATGATCATCCATGACATGTTTTTTGCCAGGTCTCACAACAACAGTGAAATCAAACTCAAGAAGAATCAACAACCATCGTGTGATTCTGCCTGTGGAGCATGGATTGTTCACCAAATACAACAATGCTTGATGATCCACCTCAAATATCTTGGGCTCTGCCATGTTGTCATGCTGGCGGAGAGTCTTTCCCTAACACAGTGGTAATGCATCTCAATGTGCTTAGTGCGAGCATGAACGACTGGGTTCCTCTCGCAACTGCTAATGCGCTCTGGCTATCAATGAAAATCGTAGTGCTAGATGACTATCTAACACCCAAATCAGCCACCATAAGACGTCTAAGCCACACACACACTCAACTATAGCTGTAAAAGCTGCCCTGTACTCAGCTTCACAGCTGGAAGTGACCATTGTAGACTGCTTCTTGTGCTAAGCCATGATATACAAGAATCACCAAGGTGAAAGCAAAACCCACTACTAGTGGACACTCGTGTGTCATAACATCCAGCCCAATTTGAATCACTAAAAGCATGCAGCTGTGACACCCCCTTTTGGATAAAATAATCCAAAATATTGAGTGCCCTATAAATAGCAGAAAACCCGCTTAACAGCCTACCAATGCTTTGTACCTTGGCTATGCATAAATCTACTCAGCTGTGAGACCGCAAACTATATATCTAGCCTCATGTTGCATACATAAAGAAGGGATCCAATAGCTTGCTGATACAAACTAGCATCAAAAGACTCTTTTTCATCTTGAAGACTAAGTCGAGTACTTGTCTCCATAGGTGTAGCCACAGGTTTACAGTCTTCAAGATTAAACCTTTTCAATAGCTTCTGTATATATTTAGACTACATCATAATAATGCCATCATTGCACTGCATAAACTGAATCCCCAAATAGTAATGTAACGGTCCCAAATTTGACATCTCAAATGATGATTGTTGCAAATCAGCCTTAAAGGCTGAAATCTAATCTATATCAGGTCCCATGAGCAGTATGTCATCAACATATAGAACGATGACTAAAAATATAGAATGATGACTAAAAATATGTCCTTACTCCTCTTCACATAGAGGGTACTCTCTGTTGGACTGGTGCAAAAATCATTTGCAACCAAGTATGTATGAATCTTCTCATACCATGCTCTAGGAGCCTTCTTAAGGCCATTAAGAGCCTTTTTCAACCTGCATACTTTAGACTCTTCTCCTTTCATAACAAAACCAAGACGCTGCGATACATACACCTCCTCATGTAAATCACCATTCAAGAATGCAGTCTTGATGTCTAACTAATGTACATTCCACACAAGATGTGCTGCCAAAGCAATGAGACACCTAATGGTAGTCATACAAGATGTGGGTGCAAAGGTCTCATCATAATCAATGCCCTTTTGTTGGGCATACCCCTTTGCAACAAGTCTGGCCTTGTAGCGATCAATACTACCATCTGCTTTGCGTTGTAACTTGTAAACCCACCTAGTTCCAATGGCCTCCTTGCCATGAGATAGATCTGTCAAACACCAAGTGTTATTCTTGAGTATAGAGTTATACTCATCCTGTATAGCATGCATCCAATGATCATCATCCTGTGCTTCCTCAAAGGAAATAGGTTCCTCCTCATCATTACATGAAGTAGAAATGAGAACATGATCCGCATGAGAATAATCTGCATGATGAGAACCTGCATGAGTTTTGGTAGGTAAAGGAGCTGCCAATTTGCTATCCCTCAATGTCTACACAAGCCATTTTAGCATACACCTAGATTCTTCAATGGCTGCTCTCTCCTCATACATCCTCAATAACTGCCTCATCAAAAGGATGATTTGTATGCTGATTTTACACCTACAAAGGCTGAATTTTAGCACTTGGTTGAGCATTCAATTGCTTTGCATATGGCTGCCCTCCATTAAACAAAGGTAGGAGTGACTCAAACATGTCCTGTGAGCATACATTCTGCTATTTTTTACATGAAAACATGGGCTGAACTGAGTTTTTGATAAAAACAACATCTCTACTTACCAAAATCTGCTTTGAGGTATGCATTTAACTGCCTAATCATCAAGCTTATTGCATTGTTGCTCAAGCACAAGAGCATAAGCAAGACAACCAAAAACACACAAATGAGCCACAGAAGGCTTCGTGCCATGCCAAGCTTCATAAGGAGTTTTAGACTACAAGGCCTTGGTAGGGCATTTGTTCAACACATATTTTGCACACATAGTTGCCTCTAACCAAAAACCATGAGGTAAATCTTGGGCTTTCACCATACATCGTGCTATCTCCATGAGAGACATGTTCTTCCTCTCAACCATACCATTTTGCTGAGGTGTGTATGGCACTGTACATTAATGCCTTATGCCTTTTTCAGCCATATATACATGAAATTGCTTGGACATATACTTCTCCCCTCGATCTGAATGAGGGGTGCCAACTTTACATTCACATGCATTTTCAGCCATGGATACAAAGTTCTTAAAGCACATAAAAACCTCTGACTTCTACTTTAATGGATGCACCCAGCTATATCTAGAGTAATCAATAAAAGTGACGAAGTAGAGATATCCCCCAATAGATGGTGTCTTCATAGGACCACATACATCATTATGTATAATCTCTATACTTTCTTAACAGCTCTCACAGATCCATCCTTTGAAAATGATGCCCAATGCATTTTACCAAGAATACACCCTCACATACATGTCTAGTAGGGGTCTCAAGAGTTGGCAACTCAGACACCATATCATACCTTTGAAGGCATAACAAACTACCATAATTCAAATGGCCAAATTGTACATGCCATATATCTACATCACTCATAGCACGAGTTGTAGAGACTAAGCAAGCATCATGCTACAATTTCTTAAATACATCCATCTTATATAGCCCATGAAACAAGGTACCTGAGGCAATGATAGAATAACCATCATTTCTATCTTGAATTGTATATCTATCATCCACAAATTTCACCGTCAGCCTGACAAGACTAAGGCTGAAATTAATAGCAAGTTCTTCTTAATGCCTGCACATATAAAACTTTAGAAAGAGTAAATGCACCAACTCTTGTAATAGGATCTAAGGAACCATTTGCACATGTGACAATTCCTAGAACAATTTTTTTTTTGAAGCAATGTGCTTACTAGCACAACTATCAAAGTACCAAACATCGGATTCTGCCACCACTGACATGCATGCATCATGAACAGAAATATCATAACTACAATGTACAGTGCATGTCCAATCATCTTGAGAAAAACTTGCAGATTCCTTCTTCTTTGCACTTGGTGCAGATGCATCAGCCATAGCCATACCCAATTCTTTCCTTTTCTCCTTCTCTAGCATTTTCTTGCACTCATGTATGTAGTACCCTGGTTTCCTACAATAGTGACACTTGCTCTTCTTTTTAGGCTTATCACCTTCTTTCTCTACATCCTTACCTAAGGATTCTGATTTTGGCTTATAGCCACCATGCGAAGATGCTTTACCTTTGCCTTTCTAGTTGACAACAAAAGCTTGGTTACCAACTTGCATAACAGATCTATTTTGCCTAGAGTGCTCTTCTTGCAAGAGTACTGAAAGCAACTCACCAAATGTAAGGACATTTGGATTTCCCTTCATCATGAGTCTAAGGGTAGAGGCAAAACTCTGATAAGAATCTGGCAATGCATTGAGAACTGTGGGTACCAATGTACTATCAGGATATATCTCATCCACACTAGCAAGCTGCTCCATAAAATCTTTGATCTTGGTCAAGAAGTTGTTGACAGATTGAGTCTCCCTCATTCATGTGCTCAAACTCCAACTCTTTGCGTAGATATGCAACACGTGCTTCATTGTGCACCTGGTATAATGCAACAAGTGCATCCCATGCATGCTTTGAAGTCTTACATGATCAAATATGAGGAATAATGCTTCACTTCACAGAAAGTGCAAGCAATGCAAGTGACTGTGTATCTCTTCCATCCCATCTCGTTTGAGCAACAGTGGGAGATATTGGTGGTGTATGTGGAGGAGCTACATCTGTATCAGATTCTACTTCAAATTTACCTGTGCAACACCTGGTTGCACTGTAGTTGTGAAACAAGACAAGTTTCACTACCACTGACCACATTCCAAAGGCCTTTAGCAACCAATACATGCCTCATCATATAGGACCAAAATGGGTAGTTAGCCCCATCAAGTTTTTCCTCCGTAGATAACATTTTGAATACATCACTACTTCCAGCCCCATTATTTTCTACCAAATGCAAAATCTTTCAACACACTGCAAGTACTCATTCAGTATTCACTGAATGCAACCTTGGATGGCTTCCAACTGACTGAATCACGTGCAAAGTGTATGAAAAATAACAAAGTAGAGAATAGAGTGTTACTGGCAAAAGTATCATGATCGATGTTGTTGAAGACACTGTAGATGCTGCTGCACACCAAATCTTTGCCGCTACATAACCCAAACACTCAAAATCGAGTAGAACCAATCCAAAATGATGCCTCTCTAGAACATCCACAGAAACCTTTCGTATACAAAACACTATAGTACATACCTTCTTCTCCTAAGAGGGTATCTCAATGGGAGATTAAAAAATAGAGTCGTGAGAGGAGGGAGGCAGACTACTAGATCAAGTGACAAGGAAGCTAGCTCTAATACCAAATGTTGGAATTAGGGTTAGGGTTGTAACAATGCACACACACAAGATAAAGAAGCTTGAGAGCACACAAACTCACTAGATTAGGATGAACAAATGTATGCCAGGTACAAAAGATAAGTACACACCCCAAAATGAGTAGATAAGAGGTTGTACATATACACGGGGGAAAAACCTCCTAGTGAGGAAAAAGTACCCCGACGGTCCTAAGTGTGTTCACACACATCACTACCATATAATGCTACAAAAATCACCATCAAATCCATATCTTTTTCATGGGAAACCATTAATCAATATAATGGGCAATGGGTAATGCGTAGATTAGAGGAAAAACGATGGAAAAAGCCAAGGGATGGCTACCCGGCAATGCTACCAAAAATGTTATGGCTCACCCTAACCCTCCTTGAAACACATCCAACAAGAGATTACCTGGTGAACCGCAACTGTCGTGAGGATCTTTCCAATGGGGCCCGAGCTCGTAACCCTTGAGGTCTCCAAGCTCTACAACTCCTTGAGAAGCAATTCCATCATGCCTCCCACAAGCGTTGCCACACCGCCACGTTGCACTATGGATACTCATCTCTCCTCTCACCTCACTTCACCCACACACTCACTAGCATGCATTAGGGAGCAAGAGGATTAGCAATAGCATGACTCAATTACACAATGGGAGAGTATGTTGTATTATGAGAGATATTCACTTAGGACTTCATCCTAACTTGCTACCACACACTCTTGAAGCAGGAATCACCATAAATACTCCATTACACCATTACGGGCACCCGTCCAAGTTGTATCTTTGGACACTATTACTTCATATCTTGAATGTATGACCCTTTGGTGTATCTATCATGACTCCTTGATGTAAGTTAATGGAGGTAGATCTTGTTAACCCTAGGAATAGGTTAACAGCTTCAAGTCCACATCATGGTCTACTTGGCTGATTCCTTTCATGGGTGGCAACCAAGAAAGGTCATATCATGCTTGCTCTCCTTTTACAAAGCAACCAAGCAAGTATAAGGTGGTGAACATGGATGTGTACCTCGAGCCTTTGATTAAGGAGCTTGAGATACTATGGCGAGATATCAAAGTACATGATGTTTCAAGGCCAATAAATAGGCATGTAGCAGAGGTGAAAGGAGTTTTTCTTTGGACGATACATGACTATCTCGGGTTCTTAGAGTGCTCAGGTACCTACTTGAACCTTATATTCATAAGGCTCAGGTACCTACTTGAACCTTATATGCTTGGAGTGCTCAGGTACCTACTTGAACCTTATATGCTTGGAGTGCTCAGGTACCTACTTGAACCTTATATTCATAAGGCTTTAACCTTTAAACTTTAAGTTTATATCTCTATCTCAATTATCTCAATTTTAAAATAGGTTTGGAAACCTCCGGACATCTGCATGTCCAATTTGTGGACCATCACTTGCTTCAGAAAGACTCTCTACACTTAAGAAGGTGGTGTATGACAAACATCATCGATTTCTCCCTCCTTCACATCCCAAGTATGTGCCACATGATGTCTCACCACTTGTGATGATAAGAGGTAGAGATTGGTTGAGGCATGGAGAAGCACTCCCAATCCACCACCAAATGGGATGTCTAGACACTCAATCTTCTTTCGACTTCCATATTAGTGTGACATCCATCATGTCATTGTTCATGTACACCCATCATGTGAGTCTCAATACATGTATAGTAGTTCAAGAGTATGATAATATATTGCGTACTATTTGAAGCTGCCCACAAAGCCCAAGTACATGGTGCTGTAGAGTGCTTACTGGGCATGAATTTCTCCAGCTCCCTCTTGTCCTTCACTTTGCAAAACTTAGTGTCCATGTTTACAACAGTATTCCATGTTTACATACATATGTCCAAGTTCACAACACGTGAACATGAGGTACATGTTTACAACACTAGTCCATGTTTACATACAAATGTCCAAGTAGTTCACAACACATGAACATGAGGTCCATGTTTACAACACTAGTCCATGTTTATGTTTTAAACATCTACTTTTATGTGAGAAGAAAGACAACGTGTACACCTTAGCATCAAGAAGGCATCTAGGTTGTTGCATGTTGAATGAAGTATGTATTGGACTTGATGATTCAATGCATTTTGACACTATACGTGGGTTTTATACATGAATTAAATTTGAAGTGAGCCTTACCATACTTGTATGTGAATGCACAAATGCAAAGAATGCTTGCAACTATGGTTCACATGGCCTTGGTTTTTTGCATTTTGTGTACAACCAGCCTTATGAGGCAGTTGTTTTTTAATATTTGTGATGTATGACCAACCCTATGAAGAGGCAGTTGTGGATGATGGGAGGGTAGCACATCAATGTCGTGCAGATCCATCTTGTGCTCATAGAAACAAGAGCTTTTGGAAGAGGAAGCACATGGAGAACCATTTGAGGATGCATGGTATACACATGCAGGTTCCATATCTCAAAATCGGGCATCCAAAGAAAGGTGAAGAGAGGCAAAAAAGGGATGATGTTAACCTATATCTAGATCAATGGCACATACGATTTTACATGAAAGACTGCAAGTTTAGGCTTGCAAAAGAAGCAAAACAAGAGCGAGAAGAGATCAAAGCTCAGCACATGTGGGACAAAGTGTTGACCTTGGAACAAAAGGCAAAGGAACCTTCACAGGAGGAGTATATAGAAAGGTGTGTCAAGACAGCAATGGCTATGTACGAGATTAATGCATATCATGTGGGACAAAGTGTTGACCTTGGAACAAAAGGCAAAGGAACCTTCACAGGAGGAGTATAGAAAGGTGTGTCAAGACAGCAATGGCTATGTACGAGATTAATGCATATCATTGTGAGCAACTAACTGAATCAAGGATAGCTAAAGGATATGCAACAAGTAAGTGTTTGCAAAAGCCTTTTATTGAGTTCATAAAGATTTATTTTCTTTCTCATGTGTGTCTACATTAGTCTCTAACTCATTGTGGGTGCTTTTGTAAAGGCACAAGCAACCATGCAGCAGAGGGATTTTGATCAATGCTTGTATCTCGGGATGCCAAAAAGGAAGACACATTTGAAGCCCCCATAGAAGAGTTGAACATACAAGAACCAAGGCGGCACGAGAAGCTACCCATCCCCAATGCCACAAAGGAAGGAACTCCAACTGCCCCTATATCTGTAGATTCGCCCATTGGAAATAGACCAAGAGCTTGTGAGTGGATGTTCAATGTCCATGATGGCTTTGTGGAGGTCATTCAAGATGGGGGTAGCCGCGTTAGGACAAGACAAACCGCCCTTCACGTGGGTAGTACTCAATGATCGGCAAGAGAGTGCTCCCAATTGCTGAATTCCCTCATATTTTTCAAGCATGACAAGCCCTCGACAAGCCTCACTCACTCCTCTTCTATGTGTTCAGATTGCAATCAAACGCGTGCTCATAATTTAGGCCACATTCTAGAAATGGTTAGTTGATGGTATTGTTGCAAGCACAGAGGCATGCACCGAAACTATGAACTTATTTGGCATGTACGGGTTCTTTTTTTTCTCTTCTCTTATGGTTGTTAATGTTGCTTATGTTTTTGCTTACTTGGCTGATATAAGAAGTGAAAGATATCCACTAGTTTCACAACAACATGACATGGATTTGGTTGGTCTAGGTGGATTGATAACACCATCCCATTCGATGCAGTGCAAAAGATTCACTTTGTTGATTCGTTATGCTACCCTTATCTGCTTGGCAAAGTGGATGACCAGCCACCAATGGATTGCATTTCCTCGTCGATCGATCTATCTGAGCACATGCTCATCTTCTTTCCCATCGTATACTTGTAAGCTCTCCTATTTTTTCTCTCTTACTGTAGTTAGGATGTACGTTTGTCGCCTCATGTTCATTGGCACTCTCTACTTGTAGGCATCATTGGAGTTTCTTTGTTCTATTCAATCCAAAATTCAAGGGGCTGCCAGAGCTACACACAACAAAGACAACCTTGTTGTACTTAGACTCACTTCGCCAACTTGTCAACCCGTATGATTGTACTCCAAGCATGCATAGGTAAATACATTAACATTCCTACATTATGTTATAAGTTTCCATCTATGTCATCTCTTCTAAGTAGCATGTGTTTTCATAGGGCATTGCGAAGCTTGTCAAATTCTTGTAGTGACCCTCCTGAGCTGAGCCATGATTTGGCAATGCATGTTTTTGAGGTGCATTTTAAGATTGTCAATGGGCCTCAGCAGCCAAATGGGCATGAATATGGGTACTACATCATGGGTGGCTTATTGCTTCTACTTGATAGATGGGGGATTGTTGGGCCCCCTTGACTCAGCAAAATGGGTAAGCAGTGTTGCACATCTAGTTTCTCGATGAACCAAAACACATCTTGTTTTTTAGCACAACTGTGGTTGTTTTGCAGCTCACAAAAGAGTGGTTTTTGCACCAACACGTGGTGGAACTTCGCAAGGACATGTCCATGCACACTAGCCATTGGTGACATAGCGTTGCACATTACCATGTTCTGAGTAGTGGCATAAGAGATCATTGAATCTCTCATCAAATGTATCCTCTGAAGGAGTGTGCATAAGATTTGAAAGGGAGCTATATACATGATCTTGTATGTCGACGGAAACCTATATAATGAAAGAAAATGCTTTTAGACAAGTATTAAACCACAACAATAGCTTGATCTTGGAGCCAAACCACTTGCCAATTTCTCACCTATGAAAGAAAATTCTTCACCCATGCCTTTTTCACATGGAACTAACATAACAACGGATGGCATGCAATTTGTCATCGACCTTTGCCATGGTCCTCAATCCAGCAATGTGGGTCACTATATCAAATACTTTTAGGATAGCCTCAAGCTCATGTGGGTTCTTGTAAATCACAATGGCAGCCGGTCAAGCTTCATTCATCCTACATAGAAGCATTCTGATGGTCAACTCCAAATCTATACTCTCCTAGCTAGTTCCAGCATCATTTGTGCACATCATCAACTAAATGGGTATCCCAACACCTAGTTGATTTGTCACAACACCTGCATAAAGAGGGAGACCAAGGACATTTATTTTAAAAGTGCTAACAACTACCCATGCACTATCATGGGAGAACCAAATTACATTATGCAACATCCATTGGTCTTGGATGATGAGGAGAAAGGATCTCTCTTTCTCATCAGTTGCATGTGGGTTGTAGGGCTGAACATATAGCACCTACATGGATTTAACAAAACAAAAAATGAAGATTAGGATGATGTTCTACGTGTATTGACTTACTTTTATAGAGCTTCTTTAGATAATACCTTTTCTTGCTCCTTTAACCTAATGGCATCCATGAACATCTCGCCCCAATCATCGGGTGTACATTTTCTTTCACTATGCATGTGATACGAAACCATTTGCACCTCTTTTTGGAATCATGAAGAAATCACACAGTCAAGTGGTGAGGCTTGTTCAATATAAAAACACTCCTTTGATGTCGACAACTTTGCGTGATGCCGACTTGTACCAATGTCAAACAAGTCAGCCATGCAAGAAGCAATGACTTGTGGGTGCACCAACAAATGATATAGATCACCTCGTGTGCCTAGCTCATGCCTCTCATGAACATTATGCAAGGAAAAGGAAACTTTGTTGCTACCATCAGAATATTCCACCGCCACCCTAAATGGACATCCCACTTTCTTTGACTTCCGTAATCGTCGTGCATCCGAACCCCTATGACTAGCTTTCCCACTGTGATGGCAAATGTATTCCACTAATGTCTTTGAAGGCACCCGATTCTTGGTAGACCACTTCAACACTAGTCTGGCTTTGTGCTTGATCATTATGTTACTCAACTCTTCATGTTGCACATGATCCCTCTCCATCACCATTGTGACAGATCTTGTCCTACGTCGATCATTACATGGGGGCAAGATACAAACAACACCAGCAGCTTGCATGTCATGGCATTCCCTATCAGAAGCTGTGATCCAATCCTTGACATAAGCAATAGGGATGTCGTGCTTTCTTACATCAGTGCATCAATCCATCTTAATTGCATTCATAGTAGCTTTCATGCACTGACGTTGTCCTACCTCATCCATGCAATGGTTTGCATGTACAATATATCCCCAATCCTCTACGCATGCAATCTTCGAGTGATGTTCATTTGAGTTCTATGATGGATTGAGCACTATCATTGCTGATTATAAGACATATGTCTTCTTTCATTTGAGTGATGCGTTTATTTGAGTGCTATGATGGATTGAGCACTATCATTTTGCTAATTATCAGACATATGTCTTCTTTCATTTGTTTCCACCTCTTCAAATCCAGCAAGCCTCAAGGATTGTACACTTTGAGCATCTCAGGCATCACAGCCAATCGCCCTTGCAAGTCAAGTGCCATCAACATGTAGGTGTTCCTATCAAAGGAGAAGTATCATGAAGAGACATAGGGATGAGGATCTAGTAAATCTAGGAAACATAGCATCTTCCATGAGATCATCCTCATCCATGTCACCACTCGATGATGCAGAACCACTTGATGCCTCGTCTAAAAACTCATCCATGTGCAAAACATTCACATCACCTATTTCCAATCCCCAATTTGCTTGGTCTATAACTTGGTACATTCTAACAAGAGTTGCTAATGAGGTCACTCCTCCTATAAGGAATCCACCACCATAGATCTCTTCCCTTTAGCACATTAAAGGACACTTGCCCATCAGTTTAGAGGGTGCATTATAGTGTGGGTGCAAAGCAAATAGCTTGATAGCTATATTACTCTATTGCACAATATGCATCTCTATCCCACGTTACCTATGTTGCAAACAAAATAAATAGACATGTTGCACAAGCAGGCTGAGCCACATTACCCATCAGGCAAGAGACCTCTTGAATAGGGAAAGGCATGTATGAACTTCCATTTTACATGCTCTGCCTCAAAGCAGATTTGTTGTTTCAAAATAAGCCTCCCAACGAGAGAGAGAGAGAGAGAGGACTTGATTGCTTTGCCATGGGTTGCTGCAAGGATACAATTTTGCTTGGAGCCCCTTGTAGCCCATTTCAAGTCCTCGTTTACATGGTTGGCGTGGTTTACCTGCATTGAAAGCTGCATGAGCTTAGCTGTGTACCCACCGGTACTCGAGATGGCGAGCCACATTGTGGCAATTTCAAATTGCCGCAATTGCCCCATATGCCGCCTTTGCCACATCAGTTCATGAGAGTGCCCCATCACCCCCACCAGAGCCATGTCAGACAAGGGGCCCATCAGCGCCCTGTCAGGCCGCCCTGCCTTGCCACATTAGTGCTCCGTCCCCCTCGTGAGAGCCACGTCAACCAGGTTGGCCCAGGTTTACAAAACATTCGCCATCATCGGATGGCTCATAGCCCCTCAAATATCATTTCGCCACTTCTCCGTCGTGGATCCCCTCGCTTGAGTTGGGATGGAGGCACGTGTTATATAGTGCCAAGGGGAGGCTAGAGCGGATAAACGTTGGAATTGGGCAATGGGCATTGGGCAGTGGGATTATGGGAGTCTGGACACCAGTGTTCGTAAATAGAAAACATTTTTTCCAACAATTTAAAAAAACCTTCAACCTCAAATTTAGGTAGGTTTTTTCTTCAAATTTAAAGGATTTTTAGCAAAATTATAACTAAAATCTCTTAAAATATTTGTAAGTTTTATGAATTGTTATTTTGAAATTTGAAAGTTATTTTTCAAAATTTGCCATTCACCTGACACTAAACACTGGCCTGGATGCTGGAGTCGGGTGAAGAATGCACGAATAGCAACACCAAAATCACCTATTTAGCTACACATAAAAAAAGGCACCAATTTCAATACTCTACTGCCAAATTCAAGGCTCACATTAACAAGTATATACGGTGGTGAGCTACCATCGCCAAAACAACGACATAGGTCTCATGGATTGCCATCATGAACAAAAGTGGAGAAGTTTGCCTCGACTCGGACTTCCAACCCCTCCCACGAGGGTGGGAAAGATGCCTAGATCTTAAGGTAAGTCTTGAATTTGTGTCCGAAGTGTGGAAGGTGGCATAAAAACAACTTGAGCATGTCTTCCTTCTCATCCAAATTGGTGGAGTTCATAAGAACTCAACATCATGATCTAAATTTGAGGACTATTGGATGCAAGGTATAAGTGTACATGGCTATGTAGTATGTAAAATAGGTGTCATTATGAAAAATTTCCATGATTATTGTTGGGTCTACATCCCTATTCGAGTTGTGTTGGTTGAGTGTGCTATATCCCCCATGATTACTATTAGGTCTGCATCCCTAGTCGAGTTATGTTTGATGAGTACGATATTCCCCATGTTTAAGTCCTCAAAATGTATGTCATAATATAAAAAATGAGAAGTGACAAAAAAAATTGGTGCAGAGTATGTGAAGGGGCCCTCGTAGTCACCAGCTCTATTGACACATACTTCACCTTGTTAGTGGGCTCTTCTATTTATGGCTTCTACTGATGCCTACTGACTCATTTACTACTCTAATCATGTAATATGAGCATCCTCTTCAGTGAGCAGAGCTATGATTATCTCTTTATAGGTTGCCCTTGCATGTAAGAAAATAAGATATTTGGTGTTGGCCTCCTAGGCTTATCTTGTTGTTTCTTCAATCTGAAGCAAGGCATTTTTAAAAACTCTTCCTTGTATTTTATTTATATCTTAACTTCATTTACAGAGTTTGTTAAGTGAGCCAGTACTTGCTTGTGATTGTTGATGGCTAATTCAAGTTGCTCCTTACCCTTCAAGAACTTTGTATTATGAAGGGAACAAACTGCTTGACACTTGTGCATGTGTCTTGTTCATCTCTTCTCATTCCTGTTGCAAATGTTCTATGCATTATCTTTTGATCTTCTCAGCCTTGTGAAGCTCTGCAACCTACTCTTCTTCAGCCAGCTTCTTGCTAGATTCAAATTTTGCTTCTTCAATTTTATATA
This sequence comes from Cibotium barometz, assembly GCF_041138505.1. Taxonomy (NCBI): domain Eukaryota; kingdom Viridiplantae; phylum Streptophyta; class Polypodiopsida; order Cyatheales; family Cibotiaceae; genus Cibotium; species Cibotium barometz. The sequence goes on from NC_141054.1 coordinate 55,043,465, forward strand.
GCTTGACCTTCATCTCACTACATTGTTCTATGTATTGTCTTTTGATCTCCTGAACCTTGTGAAGTTGTGCAACCTGCTCTTAAGCCAACTTCTTGCGAGCTTCAAACTTTGCTTCAGTTTGTTGTAGCTTGGCCTTCATCTTACTAGACTAGTCTATATCTACCTTGTGATGCTTCCCTTGTTGGATCACTTGTTCCTTCATCTTTTTGGACTCTTCTTTTTGTGCTTATAGATCTCTCTGATTAGAGGCGTATGTTGTGACGATCATGTCTACGTCTAGTTAGGCATTGATTGCCCTCAACTTATCTTTGTGCTTTTGCTATTGCTACTTGAGCTCTTACGTTGATTTGCTTCTGTTTGATCTTTATCAACTCAGCTTTTGTTCTTTCCAATTCCTCTTCACAATTTTGTAAGCCTTTTTTGTGTTAGTACTAATTGTAATCTAGAATATAATAGGTTTGCATATGACAATAATTTGATACCAAACTCTCATTATCATTATGTTCCTTGTCTGGATTGGTAATATAAGTACTTTCCCTATGTTTCTTACAAGGTAACGCTCTAATGTGTTAAGAATCATAGATATCTAGAGCATGTAATAGGAGAAGCAATGGAAACGTGAGGAGAGCAAGTATGAAAGAATGAACAAGCATAAACAACTTACTGAATCATCATGAGGACAACATAGCTTGAGAGAGGACACAAGATGTATAGAAAGCTTCTTGTATTACTTTCTGTTTCAACCACTCCAAAGTTGGCTTTCCTTCTTATGTTACAAAAATTAGGGTCTCTCCTGCCCTGTATATAGGGTCCACCAAGGGCTAGGGTTGGGCTAACTTTATTTGAGTGTGTTCACACCTCCATTACCTCTTCCTCTCATCCTTAACCTTGCACATCATATATTTCAACACCCCCTCTCATTGCCACCATGAGACAAGGTGAGCATTGGACATACAAGTTTTAAAAAGACCCCCTCTCAACCATACGATAGAAGATAAGATAGGTAGATTTATATGATAGGATTTTACAAAAGAGATGAGTTATACAGTAATGTGGTTCACTCCCAATTCTAGCAAACATGTTTAACTCCTTAACTAGAAGAGTTGAGGAGGCTGTAGAAATGACAACTCATATCTTCAAGACATGTGACCAATGGCCTCACCGTTTCTTGGGTGCATATTAAGCATATGGCACACTGCAACAAGGGATTACGAATGAAAACAGCATGTTGTATAACTTAACAATGGCCTTGTAGCTGCTTAACAATGGCCTTGTAGGTGTGTGTGTGAATGCTTTTTCAGTTGTTGGTGGGGTGAGTTTGACGTTTTGTGTGTGTGTGTGTGTGTGTGTGTGTGTGTGTGTGTGTATGTTTATATTTTTTTTTCTTCTTTTAGTTGTTTTGGGGTAGGGGTCTTGTTGGGTGACCTACTTGTGAGAGATGGAGAGCATTAGAAACACGCATAGCGTCAATCAGAAACTAGCATTAAAAACAAGCATGGAACTACGTTTAGCTATAGCATGAGATTTTCATATATATGTAGGTCAAGGAACCATGGTAAGCATTGTGAGAGAGCTAGAAATTAATCATTTGTAAACCAGAGCCACAAGGGTTTACAGCAAGTACGGTGAGACGCAGTGGGTAGGAGGCGAAAGATCCAAAGAGCTTCTACACTTCCGACACACGGGACTCTTCTTAGACAGTAGAACATACATCAAACATTGTGGGCATCCCGCGGCCATGATTAAACTCCTCTCCTTCGTAATTTCTGCTAATTCAGAGTAATTAGCCTTAAATCTTCGGGACGCAACCTCGTCAGCACCATTTTCCCGCCTCACATATGATAAAGAGGATGCAGAACTCGAGCATTGAGAAGAGGCTGCATTGTTAATGTTAGTATTATCCTTTGACACCGATAATAATGAGGACCCTAATTGCCGACTACGCAAGCTTAACTCCCTGTGAGAGGGCTTGCTTCCAGCAGCTAATTGCATGTTCTGTGTTAATTTTGAGGCTTTGTGATGGTGACCAACACAGGGCAATGAGGGGGTTAGCTGCAAAGCCGGATCACCACCTCCATCTTCATCATAATTGGCGGCGGGGAGGAGCTTCTGTCTCTTCGACTTAGCACGAAGAATCTTTTGCGCCTGATCATGAGTCCAATTTAAACCCTTTTTGGATGACAAGGTTTTATTATGTGTGTTTGAGGGAGGGTGTGAGGCTGATGTGTCCATCTCCTTCAAGTACATCAACCCTGACGGCATGCAATTAGCAGGTTAATTATAGGGTATCATGCAGCTAGTTAATCCTCCACTCTTTGCTTAAAACATGCCAATGTAAACATTCAACTCAAGAAGAATAAGACTCGATTAAGCTTAATCCTCTGATGTAATTACAAATTCAAGCCTTACCTTAAGATCAAGACATCTTTCCCACCCTCGTGGGAGAGGTCGAAGGTCCGAGTCGAGGCAAACTTCTCCACTTTTGTTCACCGGCAACCCATGAGACCTGTGTCGTTGTTATGGCCATGGTAGCTCACCACTGTATATACTTGTTAATCTGGGCGTTCCTTTGCTAATTAGAGCTTAAATTACAGCATAAAGCTCTGTTGCGCTGCGCCTAGGGCAAAGACGTGAAGAGTGGTGTCACGAGGACATTGTGCCTAGAATGCTTTAAATGCCCATATATAAGTCTTATCCTGATTCCTGGCTTGTTAAATCATTTAAATATATGCCTTTACCAATTGCTATGCACATACGTTAACTACCACCACTCTCTAAGGAGTGAGTACACATTTCTCTCTTCGTCTGTAATAATAGATTTCTAAAATGCGAGTATATAAAATATATATAAAGGAAGTGTTTTACAAAGCTACCACGTCGCAAGAATTTGGAGGTTGGGGCAGGAGGTTTGAGGAGGGGTCAAATTTAAAAAATATAAAGCTGGGCATTATATATGTGTGAAGCCCGGGTCAGCCCCCCTCAAGTACTTTTTAATAAGTAATGGGATTCCCCTTTTTCTCCTGTATATTTTTGTGGATCTAGTTGATGATTAGGT